>NC_069507.1:235143479-235433479 GCF_027579735.1 Bombina bombina
AAAAGAGGGGGGAGAGAGAGCAAAAGAGAGGGCGGAGAGAGAGCAAAAGAGAGGGGGGAGAGAGAGCAAAAGAGAGGGGGGAGAGAGAGAGCAAAAGAGAGGGGGGAGAGAGAGAGAGCAAAAGAGAGGGGGGAGAGAGAGAGCAAAAGAGAGGGGGGAGAGAGAGAGCAAAAGAGAGGAGGGAGAGAGAGAGCAAAAGAGAGGGGGGAGAGAGAGAGCAAAAGAGAGGGGGGAGAGAGAGAGTAAAAGAGAGGGGGGAGAGAGAGAGTAAAAGAGAGGGGGGAGAGAGAGAGCAAAAGAGAGGGGGGAGAGAGAGCAAAAGAGAGGGGGGAGAGAGAGCAAAAGAGAGGGGGGAGAGAGAGCAAAAGAGAGGGGGGAGAGAGAGCAAAAGAGAGGGGGGAGAGAGAGCAAAAGAGAGGGGGGAGAGAGAGCAAAAGAGAGGGGGGAGAGAGAGCAAAAGAGAGGGGGGAGAGAGAGCAAAAGAGAGGGGGGAGAGAGAGCAAAAGAGAGGGGGAGAGAGAGAGCGCAAGGGGTGGGATCGCTGTACTGCAAAAAATGGCCCGTGTGAACAGGCTTTAGGACTAGTATCTTATAATGTACTATAATTTTTTTTATAAAATATGGATTGAAACCCCCCCCACAATTTTTCTAACTTTGATCCCCAAAATCTGTTACACATCTACAACTACCATAAAACACCCATGCTAAATAGTTTCTAAATTTTGTCCTGAGTTTAGAAATACCCAATTTTTACACGTTCTTTGCTTTTTTGCAAGTTATAGGGCAATAAGTACAAGTAGCACTTTGCTATTTCAAAGTCATTTTGTTTTTTCAAAATTAGCGATAGTTACATTGGAACACTGATATCTGTCAGGAATCCCTGAATAACCCTTCACATGTATATATTTTTTAAAAAGAAGACAACCTAGGGTATTAAACTTGGGGTATTTTGACTCTTTTCATGCAACCATTTTACCACCAATCTATGCCAAAGTTTGAAATAAATAAAAAAAAGTAGCAATTTATTGACAAAATAGCAATTAAAGAATACATTTACTGAGAATGTTAAGGGTTACTGACAAATAACACCCCAATATGTGTTCAGCAACATCTCTTGAGCACAGTGATGCCATCCATGTATAGGTATGTTGGGTTCTCAGGGGGCTAAAAAGGCCTTATTTTTAGGGGGCGCATTCCAGTTTTCCAACTTGGAATTTTCACATCTGTCATCAAGCACCCATGTCCTATTTGGGTCATTTCTGAAGCCGGCCAATGTAATTTACCCCCATCAAATCATATATTTTTTGAAAAGTAGACACCCTAGAGTATTTGAAATGCTGGTATTTTAACACTTTCCATGCACTAATTCAACCACCAGTCTTTGTCAAACTTTTAGGTAGTCATTATTTTGTGTTATTTTTCACACACGTTGTACTTTAGGCATGGATTCTTAGTTCCTGTTATGTGTTACTGCAAAAAAACACATCAATATGTGTTCAACAACATCTCCTGAGTACAGTGATACCACCCATGAATAGGTTTGTTGGGTCCTCAGGGGGCACATTCCAGTTTTCTAACTTGGAATTTTCACATCTGTCATCATGCACCCATGCCTATTTGGGACATTTCTGAAGCCAGCCAATGTAATTTACCCCCATCTAACCATATATTTTTGAAAAGTAGACACCCTAGGGTATTTGAAATGCTGGTATTTTAACACTTTCCATGCACTAATTCAACCACCGGTCTTTTTCAAACTTTTGGGTAATTATTTTGTGTTATTTTTCAGACACATATTTTAGGCATTTAATTTTAGGTCCTGTTATGTGTTACTGCAAAAAAAAACCTCAATATCGGCTAGATTTGGAGTTTTGTCGGTAACGACCCGAAAAGCTAACGCTGGCTTTTTTCTGGCCGCACCATAAAAATAACTCTGGTATTGAGAGTCCACATAAAGGCTGCGTTAGGCTCCAAAAAAGGAGCGTAGAGCATATTTAACGCAGCTTCAACTCTCGATACCAGAGTTGCTTACGCAAGCGGCCAGCCTCAAAAACGTGCTTGTGCACGATTCCCCCATAGGAAACAATGGGGCTGTTTGAGCTGAAAAAAAACCTAACACCTGCAAAAGAGCCACGTTCAGCTCCTAACGCAGCCCCATTGTTTGCTATGGGGAAACACTTCCTACGTCTGCACCTAACACTCTAACATGTACCCCGAGTCTAAACACCCCTAGCCTTACACTTATTAACCCCTAATCTGCCGCCCCCGCTATCGCTGACCCCTGCATATTATTTTTAACCCCTAATCTGCCGCTCCGTAAACCGCCGCTACTTACATTATCCTTATGTACCCCTAATCTGCTGCCCCTAACACCGCCGACCCCTATATTATATTTATTAACCCCTAATCTGCCCCCCACAACGTCGCCTCCACCTGCCTACACTTATTAACCCCTAATCTGCCGACCGGACCAGAGCGCTACTATAAGTTATTAACCCCTAATCCGCCTCACTAACCCTATAATAAATAGTATTAACCCCTAATCTGCCCTCCCTAACATCGCCGACACCTAACTTCAATTATTAACCCCTAATCTGCCGACTGGAGCTCACCGCTATTCTAATAAATGTATTAACCCCTAAAGCTAAGTCTAACCCTAACACTAACACCCCCCTAAGTTAAATATAATTTTAATCTAACGAAATTAATTATCTCTTATTAAATAAATTATTCCTATTTAAAGCTAAATACTTACCTGTAAAATAAATCCTAATATAGCTACAATATAAATTATAATTATATTATAGCTATTTTAGGATTAATATTTATTTTACAGGTAACTTTGTAATTATTTTAACCAGGTACAATAGCTATTAAATAGTTAATAACTATTTAATAGTTACCTAGTTAAAATAATAACAAAATTACCTGTAAAATAAATCCTAACCTAAGTTACAATTAAACCTAACACTATACTATCATTAAATTAATTAAATAAAATATCTACAATTACCTACAATTAAACCTAACACTACACTATCAATACATTAATTAAATACAATATCTACAAATAACTACAATGAAATAAACTAACTAAAGTACAAAAAATAAAATAGAACTAAGTTACAAAAAATAAAAAAATATTTACAAACATAAGAAAAATATTACAACAATTTTAAACTAATTACACCTACTCTAAGCCCCCTAATAAAATAACAAAGCCCCCCAAAATAAAAAATGCCCTACCCTATTCTAAATTACTAAAGTTCAAAGCTCTTTTACCTTACCAGCCCTGAACAGGGCCCTTTGCGGGGCATGCCCCTAAGAATTCAGCTCTTTTGCCTGTAAAAAAAAACATACAATACCCCCCCCAACATTACAACCCACCACCCACATACCCCTAATCTAACCCAAACCCCCCTTAAATAAACCTAACACTAAGCCCCTGAAGATCTTCCTACCTTGTCTTCACCTCACCGGGTATCACACCGATCCGTCCTGGCTCCGATATCTTCATCCAACCCAAGAGGGGGCTAGACATCCATCATCCGATGGCTGAAGAGGTCCAGAAGAGGCTCCAAAGTCTTCATCCTATCCGGGAAGAAGAGTAGATCCGGACCGGCAACCATCATCTTCCAAGCGGCATCTTCTATCTTCATCCGATGAGGACCGGCTCCATCCTGAAGACCTCCATCGCGGACCCATCTTCATCCGGCGACGTCCAACTGAAGAATGACGGTTCCTTTAAGGGACATCATCCAAGATGGCGTCCCTCGAATTCCGATTGGCTGATAGGATTCTATCAGCCAATCGGAATTAAGGTAGGAATATTCTGATTGGCTGATGGAATCAGCCAATCAGAATCAAGTTCAATCCGATTGGCTGTTCCGATCAGACAATAGAATGCGAGCTCAATCTGATTGGCTGATTGGATCAGCCAATCGGATTGAACTTGATTCTGATTGGCTGATTCCATCAGCCAATCAGAATATTCCTACCTTAATTCCGATTGGCTGATAGAATCCTATCAGCCAATCGGAATTCGAGGGACGCCATCTTGGATGACGTCCCTTAAAGGAACCGTCATTCTTCAGTTGGACGTCGCCGGATGAAGATGGGTCCGCGGTGGAGGTCTTCAGGATGGAGCCGGTCCTCATCGGATGAAGATAGAAGATGCCGCTTGGAAGATGATGGTTGCCGGTCCGGATCTACTCTTCTTCCCGGATAGGATGAAGACTTTGGAGCCTCTTCTGGACCTCTTCAGCCACCGGATGATGGATCGCCAGCCCCCGCTTGGGTTGGATGAAGATTTTGGAGCCAGGACCGATCGGTGATACCCGGTGAGGTGAAGACAAGGTAGGATGATCTTCAGGGGCTTAGTGTTAGGTTTATTTAAGGGGGGGTTGGGTTAGATTAGGGGTATGTGGGTGGTGGGTTGTAATGTTGGGGGGGGGGTATTGTATGTGTTTTTTTTTACAGGCAAAAGAGCTGAACTTCTTGGGGCATGCCCCGCAAAGGGCCCTGTTCAGGGCTGGTAAGGTAAAAGAGCTTTGAACTTTAGTAATTTAGAATAGGGTAGGGCATTTTTTATTTTGGGGGTCTTTGTTATTTTATTAGGGGGCTTAGAGTAGGTGTAATTAGTTTAAAATTGTTGTAAGATTTTTCTTATGTTTGTAAATATTTTTTTATTTTTTGTAACTTAGTTCTTTTTTATTTTTTGTACTTTAGTTAGTTTATTTCATTGTAGTTATTTGTAGGTATTGTATTTAATTAATGTATTGATAGTGTAGTGTTAGGTTTAATTGTAGATAATTATAGGTATTTTATTTAATTAATTTAATGATAGTATAGTGTTAGTTTTAATTGTAACTTAGGTTAGGATTTATTTTACAGGTAATTTTGTAATTATTTTAACTATTTTAGCTATTAAATAGTTCTTAACTATTTAATAGCTATTGTACCTGGTTAAAATAAATACAAAGTTACCTGTAAAATAAATATTAATCCTAAAATAGCTATAATATAATTATAATTTATATTGTAGCTATATTAGGATTTATTTTACAGGTAAGTATTTAGCTTTAAATAGGAATAATTTAATTAATAAGAGTTAATTAATTTCGTTAGATTTAAATTATATTTAAGTTAGGGGGGTGTTAGGGTTAGACTTAGCTTTAGGGGTTAATACATTTATTAGAATAGCGGTGAGCTCCGGTCGGCAGATTAGGGGTTAATAATTGAAGTTAGGTGTCGGCGATGTTTGGGAGGGCAGATTAGGGGTTAATACTATTTATTATAGGGTTAGTGAGGCGGATTAGGGGTTAATAACTTTATTATGATAGCGGAGCGGTGCGGTCCGCTCGGCAGATTAGGGGTTAATAAGTGTAGGCAGGTGGAGGCGACGTTGAGGGGGGCAGATTAGGGGTTAATAAATATAATATAGGGGTCGGCGGTGTTAGGGGCAGCAGATTAGGGGTACATAAGTATAACGTAGGTGGCGGTCGGCAGATTAGGGGTTAAAAAAATTTAATCGAGTTGCGGCGATGTGGGGGGACCTCGGTTTAGGGGTACATAGGTAGTTTATGGGTGTTAGTGTACTTTAGAGTACAGTAGTTAAGAGCTTTATGAACCTGCGTTAGCCCAGAAAGCTCTTAACTACTGACTTTTTTCTGCGGCTGGAGTTTTGTCGTTAGATTTCTAACGCTCACTTCAGACACGACTCTAAATACCGGAGTTAGAAAAATCCCATTGAAAAGATAGGATACGCAATTGACGTAAGGGGATCTGCGGTATGGAAAAGTCGCGGCTGAAAAGTGAGCGTTAGACCCTTTTTTGAGTGACTCCAAATACCGGAGGTAGCCTAAAACCAGCGTTAGGAGCCTCTAACGCTGGTTTTCACGGCTACCGCCCAACTCTAAATCTAGCCGTATGTGTTTAACAACATTTCCTGAGTACACTTATAGGTTTGTTGGGTTCTCAGAGGGCTAAAAAGCCTTATTTTTAGGGGGCGCATTCCAGTTTTCCAACTTGGAATTTTCACATCTGTCATCATGCACCCATGTCCTATTTGGGACATTTTCTAAAGCTGGCCAACGTAATTTTCCCCCATCAAACCATATATTTTTGAAAAGTAGACACCCTAGGCTATTTGAAATGCTGGTATTTTTTTTTTTTTTTATTGAGGTTCAATTAGAGGCATACAAGCAGTAAATATCAGTAAACAGTACACAATCTTCCAAATATTTGTGCAATAAACAGCCAAACATAAAAAATAAAAAAAAAACCTACGATACACAATTGTATGAAACATGACTTTAGTATGTACCTTATTTGCCTTGCCAACTGTAAACCCACTAGATGTCTCATTAGGCCGCTCTTGGACCTCTCCATATAATATACAAGGATTTAGTAGGTAACAAGAAATAGGAGGGGAACACTCATGGATCCCTTATGATGAACCTATTTTTTTTTATTTTTTTTTCATTTTATGTAGAATATTCCCCTAGTGACTTATTAGAAATATGAGCTGAAAATCTATACCCCTGATAACAGAATGTGACCACTTATAGGTCACTTGATCCAAAGAAATGGCTACACAGGGCATAATGAAGGGATTGGGGCTTTAGAAGCGCAGGGTAATAGCTTCTCACACCTTTAGTTTAGTACATTTTTAAATTTCCACCATCCATTCTAGTATCAATTGAGCCTTAAAAACCTAGAATGGGAAATATACTAGTAGGACCCCTATTATACCCAGTCTGCAGGTTGAGTCTAAGTCCCAGAGAGGTGCTCTAAACTAATAACAAAAGCCAGGGAGGGCGTAAAAACATGGTTTAGTATATTGGGGTGCAAAGTGTTAATTATAGCTCCCATTGGTCCTGTCATGAGTAGGCTAGCAGGAGTAAAGAAAAAGGATTGTTATAATATGCTTAGGTTATCTATACCATAAGGATTAGTTAACAAGAGAGAAAGATGCTTCAACTATGATTGCCCTGAGGCTAATTACCATATCATTGGCTCATTTACTTATCTCATCCATAGTTGAAATTGTTAGTGAGGAGGAAGTAAAGAGCATATATATGTGGTATTGTTGAGATATATAGGTTATGTAGGTATAGTTATCTTGCCAAGCTCCCTGTACCCAATTAATATCTGCCTGCAGAGGCCCCTAGTGTAAGTAATAAGATGTGCCATGCTGTCTCGGCCGTAGACAGCACAGCCAGGAAGCACTAATAGTGGATACCCTGTAACCCGGCTCTAGTAAGTTAAGTTAAGTATGATCAGAACAAGTCAATAAGTGCCCCCATATTTTAGTATAGACTATAAAGACAAGTAAAATTACTCTGTAAATACATAGTAGGTGACCACCAATACAAGATATTCTGGCAATGATAGCATGCAAGTCTGGGATAAGGGGAAAAAGGGAACACAATAGATGTATCTACCAGCCCCTCTCTTACACTAATACCAATTAGGCATGTAACCATATGCCTAGCATGACTGGATTTTGGACCACAATAGGGGTAATATATACTGACTGACCTAGAGACATGGAAATGGGGATAATCTAAACACTCTATAGACATTTACATAACAGATAAACCATGTTATCTAAACAGAAAAACAGTTGGTATAACAGAACATTTTCTAACCCTCCATGTATCAGGCTTGGGGTGCCGTCATTAGGGCATAAGATATTCTAATCAGGGGGAATTAATAGAGACCTGATTGACTTCAAAAGCCAGGTTATAAACATCTAAATAAAGAGGTAGCATATTGGGTAACAGAGTCTTATGTCCAGTCGTGTTACATTCTAGAATATGTCTATACCCTGTATGCTGCTGACATCCGTGTGCTGTTAAAATGATTCATCCGATTCCGGCTTTAGTCTGGATCTTTGCAGACAATCGCAACATCAGCCAGGCATCCTCAGCAGTGTCTCCAACTGTGAAAAACACCAACCGGAGCCAAGAGGCAAACTCCCCAATGATTCTCCAACTCTGTGGGCAGCGTGACAGGGTGCTGTGACCCTCCGCTAGCAATGTAGTAAGTAAGAGCTCCGGACATTGTTCCAGCGCACTAGGACTCTCCATAATTTGGGCGATATTTAAAAGCTCCCCCTTCTTAGGATTAAGTTGTAGTCCCCTTGCGGCTGTGATCTTAGAGCTGGTAGGATTCAAGAATGAGCAGTCCCCCCGAACCGTTTCTGCTAATTGAAGAGAAATCAGCTCCGTACCTTCAGCAAGGTCCTGATGCGCTATCTCTGCGTTGTGGGTAAGAACTGATGCGGTGTCTTTGTTCGTTTCCAGGTCCGGAAAAGCCTCCTCATTATTGACGGTCTGCACTTGAACCGCATGCGATCCCATGGTACATACCGAGGTCTCTCCAAACACCGGGTCCCCTTGACTGTGATCCCTCCTCGGCGGCATAGCACCACCCTCAAGATCATCTGCTGGCCAGCATGCTGCTATGGGTAAAGTTTTTTTCATGGGGCTTGCGACTATAAGGAGATTGCATAGCTCAACCTGCAGGGCCCGACTGTGGAGCTCCATAAGTTGTAACATTTTGCGCTCCCATTTGTCTATGGCCTCCATCTTTAGTGCTAGCTCTCAGTTTTTGAAGTATGTTAAGTCCTTATCGACAGAATGGATGGTTCTCTTTTGAATGTAAAAGAGGTGTTTGTAGTAGAAGTAGTCTACTTTGAACCCAGAAGGCTGGGGGGGGACTATGCGGAAGCCCTAGACACGCGGCAGCTAGACTAGTGGGCTATGTTTTTACAGGACCATATATAGATAGGCCCGCGTGGCTTTCTGAAGAGCATAGGTCAGGTATGCCGTCCACTATCAACCTCAAAGTCTCTCGATAATGATGTCTTTAGTATCTGTGCTCAAGTGAACCAATAATCAGTTGGTTAATTGCGTCTAAATATTGTATGAATATATTTGAGACCAGGAGCTTCACCAAGACGCATCCTGCCGCTTCAGAAGTTGGCTCCGCCCCCCGAAATGCTGGTATTTTAACACTTTCCATGCACTAATTTAACCAGCAGTCTTTGTCAAACTTTTGGGTAAAAATTTTTTTGTTTTATTTTTCACACACATTGTACTTTAGGCATGAATTCTCAGTTCCTGTTATGTGTTACTGCCAAAGAACACCCCAAAATTTGTTCAACAAGATCTCCTGAGTACAGTGATATACCCTATGCATAGGTTTGTTGGGTTGTTTGGGTTTACGATGCCAAACTTCTGACGTGTTTGTGTGATTTTTTTCAATTTTAACATATCTTTTTTGATTATCTTCTTTTGGGGGCTTTTTTACATACCCAAATTTATTTGCTCGCCATGAACGTGCATATATTTCAGAAGTTAATACCCCAAGGTATTGTAAATGGGGTGTTTTGATGCCTTTGGTGTAACTGTTTTAGCCAAAAACAAATTGGAGAAAATGTGTGCTATTTTTTCATTTTTACACACACAATTGCTTTTTGGCTATGATTTAGGAGAGACTGTTTTAAGTTATTGCATAAAAACACTTTTTTGCAAGACCTCCTGAGTACACCTATGCCCCCCATGCATAGGTTTGCCAGGATTTTGGGAAGGTTCTGTTACAATTTTATGACTTGTGATTTTAGTTATTAAAAGTGAAAGTATTTCTTCTGATAGGCCTATCTTTAGTTTGGGGCCTATCACATACCCCAGTTTTATTTATTGCCATGAATGTGTATATTTTTGAAATGTTGACACCTCAAGGTATTGTATAGGGTGTGCTTTGATGCAACCGATTTAGCCAAAAAAATTGGAGAAAGTGTATGGTGGTAATTTTTCAAATTTCATTTTTACACACACATTGCTTTTTGACTGATTTAGGAGAGACTGTTGTAAGTTATTGCAAAAAAACACTCCAGATTGTTTTCTGCAAGGCACCCTGAGTACACCTATGCCACCCCCCCCCCCCCCATGCAAAGGTTTGACAAGGTTTTGGTATTAAAAAAAACAACAGTAGTGAAATGTAAAAATCTAGCACAGTAAAAGTTTAAAAAAAAAACCCCTCTAACAGTGAACATAACCAAAAAAGAATAGCAGCAAATTATTATTATTTTTTTTAAATTGACCATTGTATGATATCACTTGAAGCAGTCCCCAATGCAGAGTCCAGGCTGTTCAGGGCAATCAGGACAGTAATATATGGTGTCCCTTCTCTGCCCCCACTTGGTACAGACTCTGCATTTTTTTTTGTGGTTTCTGTTTTGCGGCAGTAGGGGAGGATTGTAAAAATAAATTGAGTAGCCCCAACTCTGCTCTCTCCCATCACGGCCCAGGGAGCAGGTGCATCTTGGTTCAAAATTCATGAAATGAACTGGAGCTGAAGCTGTAAAAAAGTCTTTCATTCTGGGATTTGCTTTTTTGAAGAACAGAAAAGCGTTGTGGGTTGCAATCTGCATTAAGTAAACTTCAACCTTTTTGTACCAGGCCCTTGTCCTCCGCATAATTAAATAGTGCTGCAGCAGCTGATCTGCCAGATCAACCCCACCCATATGCCGGTTATAAGCCTTGATGCACACTGGCTTCCTTATGATCTCAGCTCTGCCACGTACAGAGACCTCCACCGCCCTCTCTGTGTGGATGGTGGTAATTACGTAAACATTCTTCTTGTCTCTGTACTTAAGTGCCAACAGCTCCTCTTGGCGCAGAGTTGAAGTCTCCCCCCTTCTTAGCCGGGTGCGTGCAAGTTGTCCTGGGAAACCTTCACGGTTCTTTTTAATTGTACCGCAAGCTCTTGTATCAAAGCAATAGAGTAGCTTGAACAAAAAGACACTTGTATAATAATTATCTAAGTACAAGTGGTACCTTTGTTCATTAGGGGTAATATCAGGTCCCAGACAATCTTGCCAGTGGTTCCCATATGTTCTGGGCAACCTGGAGGGTCAAGGTGGCTATCCTATCCCTCATACACCTGGAAGGCCAAGTATACCCAGTCTCGCTCTCACAGAGCTTATACACCTTTACCCCATACCTGGAGCGCTTGGAAGGAATATACTGCTTGAATCCCAGCCTTCCCTTATACTTAATCAGGGATTCATCCACGCATATATTTATTCCAAGTGTATAAACCTCTGCAAATCTGGCAGCAAAGTGGGTAATCAGGGGGCGGATTTAATACAGTCTGTCAAATTGGGGATGTTCCCTAGGGGGGCACAGGCTGTTGTCGCTGAAGTGCATGAAACGTAGAATCATTTCATACCTCTTCCTCGACATACTCTGGGAGAAAATGGGGGTAGAGCAGATGGGGCTACTGCTTCAGTAGGAGCAAATGGAGGGTTTCTTTATGATGCCCATCAGCATAGTCAATGCCGAGAATTTTTAAAATTCTGGCACATTGATGGGAGCTTACTGCTGCTTTGCCAAATATGTTTCAGGCTTTGCAGCATGGAACTGATAGGCATATAAATTAGTTTGGGCGACAATGTTCCCCAACACATAATCGCCCAAAAATACCTCCAGAAACTGTTGGGGGCTAAATCCTGCAACATCCATATTGATGCAAGATTTGCTATGAAGGGTGGGATATCTGGCCTCTGGAGATGAGGCAATATTCACTCTTCAGCAGCAATAGCAACCCGGCTCCTTCTGACAGGGGGGCTAGCAGTCACAGATACATCACTATCAGTTGAGACTACATCTAATGATGTATCTGATCATACGGCAGGGTCAAAATTGGGGTCTGACTGATGCAAGGATGGCATACGCCTCCTCAGCACTATATATTCTCTGTGACATTATTTTATCTGTCAGAAAAAAAAAATACTAAAAAAAAAAATCCACACAATTTAAATTTAAATTAACTAAATGGCTCTGGAAAAAAAATACTACAATAAAAATGAACCCCTAAAAAAAAATGCACAGACAGCAAAAAAGTACAGCTATGCTACTGCCAGTGATTTATAGTGATCACTGGGAACTAGGGGTTAAAGGCTCTGAAAATTAAATTAGCTAAATGGCTCTGGAAAAAAAAATACTAAAAAAAATTAACCCCTAAGAAAAATGCACAGAGAGCAAAAAAAGTGCAGCTATGCTACTGCCAGTGATTTATAGTGATCACTAGCAAGCTAGGGGTTAATGGCTCTGAAAAGAACCTTTGGGTTTTTATCAAATATATGAAATAAATAGCTCTCTCCTAAACACAGATCTCTCTCTCCAACAAAAACGCAAGTGAGGAAAGGGAGGGAGATCCACACTAATCAGTGTCAATATTTACAAATATTGACATGATCAGACAAATGGGATATTTTATCATCATTTTTTTTTATTGTGGCAAGCTCAGATTGGATGACCCTAGCCTGCCCCTATGATGAGGTAGGCTAGGGATACCCCCAGAGGCCCCATGATGCACTGAGCATCGCCATCTTTGAAGCCTCATGGGGGTGGGGGAGAAGGGGCTATATGGGTTATTTTTATTTAAAAAAAAAAATAAAAAATTTTTTTATTACCAAGTGCCTCGACCCACAGAGGCACTCAGCACACAAGCAGAGCATTGGAAGCCTGTCCGATCGCTTCCGATGCTCTGCTAGATTGCCGGGCTCCGTGTGGAGCGAAACCAAAAGTGATCACTCGTGGGGGAGTGATCAATCCGGGTCCCGGCAGTCGGGAACAGTATTGCAGTATCGACATCAAGGCATCGCTGCAATACCGTTAGAGCGGCTGGAAGCGATCTTGATTGCTTCCAGCGCTCAGATTAGCCGATGACGTACAGGGTACATCCTTGGTCGTTAACAAACGGTTTTTGTAGGACGTACCCTATACATAATCGGTCCTTAAGGGGTTAAACAACAAACTATCCTCGAGTGGGATAGTGGTGCACTTAGCGAGCGTGGAGATAGCTCCATCCACCTTAGGGACAGATCCCCACAATTCTAGCTGAGAATCAGGAACCGGGAACAATTTCTTAAACGAAGAAGGGGAAAGAGATTAACCAAGTCTCTCCTATTCATTATTTATAATATTCGCCATCTTTACGGGAACCGGGAAAGTCTGGGGCACCACCCTGTCCTCATAAACCTTATTAAGCTTAGGAATAGAAGTTTCCTCGGGTATCTTTGGTTTAATAAAAAGCATAAGTGCTCTATCCTAAACCTAAAGTCTGGTTCCTCCGCAGACGGAGGTTTAGAGGCTCAGATTCCGACCCAGAGAAAGAGTCCTCCGAAGTATCTTTCAGATACATCCAAAGGAGTAGATGAACCCTGGGAAGGATAGCAATGTTTAATCTTTTGCTTGCACTTAGCAGTGTGAGGTAAAGCCTGAAGGCCGCAGACTGTTCAGCAAAATCTGGCGGCCACAGGGCCCCTCCTGCAGGAGGATTAGTAGTGCACTGGGGAGCTGCATGTGTAAACAGAGATGAGTGTAGGAAACAGAGATGAGTGTAGGGAACAGAGATGAGTGTAGGGAACAGAGATGAGTGTAGGGAACAGAGATGAGTGTAGGGAACAGAGATGAGTGTAGGGAACAGAGATGAGTGTAGGGAACAGAGATGAGTGTAGGGAACAGAGATGAGTGTAGGGAACAGAGATGAGTGTAGGGAACAGAGATGAGTGTAGGGAACAGAGATGAGTGTAGGGAACAGAGATGAGTGTATAGAACAGAGATGAGTGTATAGAACAGAGATGAGTGTATAGAACAGAGATGAGTGTAGGGAACAGAGATGAGTGTAGGGAACGCACCCCGCGGGATAGAGACCCCTCAGAGGTGGATGGCTCAGTGGTACTATAAACATCATGTTCTTTTTAGAAATCACTATTTTATCAAGGCATGTGGAACATAGTTGAGCAGGCGGATACACCATAGCCTCCTCACAATAAACACAGGCATTAGATTTAGGCAAAGAGGGAGTACCCTCTAACACATCAGAGTCCTCCATAGCTTGCGCCTTTAATATGGACTATAGAAAAAATAAATGGCATGGGCACTCACCACCTCCTATGACTAAGGCCCACAGAGAAACCGCTTTCGTCCCCATTTGAAACAACTTATGTCAAGTTCTGCCTTAAACTGGTGAAAGGAGAGGACAGAGGGGTTTTGAAAGGAAAGAATGCGTTTTTTTCTTAATAATAAAAGTAAAATTAAGAGTTTGTGATTTTAAGCACTAGTTCATCAAACACAGTTCCTTAATGGAAACCAAATGCTTATAAATCTGCACCTTCAGACAATTTGTGGCCAGACATGTATCTATGTCTTCCTGGATGACATGTAGAAACTGGGTGGAGGAAACTAATTGAAAATCAATATGGTGCTTGAACATAAGAGACCGAATTTCCAAAACACAACAGTATGAAAGTAACCATTTTGCTTGGGTGAAGCAGTATAATAAACCACATTAGTAGAAAAATCTTTATTCTATAGAATAAATAATTCTGTAGCAGCAAGATTGTTTAAAGGAACAGTAAAAGAAAAGGGGGCGGAGCCAGCTGCTGAGCAATTTCTGCTATTAAGCCACTAATTTTGCCTAATTTAGGCTATATTACCCTGACCTACCTAACTTTGTGCCCAGTTTAGTCAGGACCATACCAGCTACTCTTGGAGGCCTTTTTAGTGCATGCCAGAGAGGGGAGCATCCGTCGACCACCATCCTTGAATAGGAAACACAGAGGCTTTTGTGGCCTCTGCGGCTATTGACTCCGCCAGAGGGGAATCACTTTTACAGCCCGTGGACTACTTTGGACGCGCTAATCTAAGCCACACGGATATCATTGGGCCTATGGCGTAATCAAGGCCTACATACAGCCCCACGGAAATCGAAGCTACACCACACGACCATAAGTTGCTGAAGGACGGTGGAAATAGTGAGACAGTGGGAGCCACATAAAAAAAGGGAAAGAAACTGACTCAGACTTAGTCAATAGTGGGGAGGCCTCATATATAACCATTTTATCAGTGGCACAAATCACAATATTAAAAGGCCTATCCCAAATCACATGCCTCTATACCCTTAGACATTGGGACTGAGTTGCAGAGCCATAATTAAAGAGGTCTGACGAGACTTTAGATACACAGGATAGCATTAACGGCCGAATTCTTGGCCTCAGTTAAAACACAAGTCAATTTCTTTGATAACAAGTGTGATTTTTCCACGGAGGCCTAGTCCTATATATACCCTATGGACTATTTGGTGCATTAGTAAAACATAATTTATGCTTACCTGATAAATTCCTTTCTTCTGTTGTGTGATCAGTCCACGGGTCATCATTACTTCTGGGATATTATCTGCTCCCCTACAGGAAGTGCAAGAGGATTCACCCAGCAGAGTTGCTATATAGCTCCTCCCCTCTACGTCACCTCCAGTCATTCGACCAAAGACCAACGAGAAAGGAGAAACCAAGGGTGTAGTGGTGACTGAATTATAATTTAAAAAATATGTACCTGCCTTAAAAAACAGGGCGGGCCGTGGACTGATCACACAACAGAAGAAAGGAATTTATCAGGTAAGCATAAATTATGTTTTCTTCTGTTATGTGTGATCAGTCCACGGGTCATCATTACTTCTGGGATACCAATACCAAAGCAAAAGTACACGGATGACGGGAGGGATAGGCAGGCTCATTATACAGAAGGAACCACTGCCTGAAGAACCTTTCTCCCAAAAATAGCCTCCGAAGAAGCAAAAGTGTCAAATTTGTAAAATTTGGAAAAAGTATGAAGCGAAGACCAAGTTGCAGCCTTGCAAATCTGTTCAACAGAGGCCTCATTCTTAAAGGCCCAAGTGGAAGCCACAGCTCTAGTGGAATGAGCTGTAATTCTTTCAGGAGGCTGCTGTCCAGCAGTCTCATAGGCTAAACGTATTATGCTACGAAGCCAAAAAGAGAGAGAGGTAGCAGAAGCTTTTTGACCTCTCCTCTGTCCAGAATAAACGACAAACAGGGAAGAAGTTTGGCGAAAATCTTTAGTTGCCTGCAAGTAGAACTTGAGGGCACGAACTACATCCAGATTGTGTAGAAGACGTTCCTTCTTTGAAGAAGGATTTGGACACAAGGATGGAACAACAATCTCTTGATTGATATTCCTGTTAGTGACTACCTTAGGTAAGAACCCAGGTTTAGTACGCAGAACTACCTTGTCTGAGTGAAAGATCAGATAAGGAGAATCACAATGTAGGGCTGATAACTCAGAGACTCTTCGAGCCGAGGAAATAGCCATTAAAAATAGAACTTTCCAAGATAACAATTTTATATCAATGGAATGAAGGGGTTCAAACGGAACACCCTGTAAAACGTTAAGAACTAAGTTTAAACTCCATGGCGGAGCAACAGTTTTAAACACAGGCTTGATCCTAGCTAAAGCCTGACAAAAAGCCTGGATGTCTGAATTTTCTGACAGACGCCTGTGTAACAGGATGGACAGAGCTGAGATCTGTCCCTTTAATGAGCTAGCCGATAAACCCTTTTCTAAACCTTCTTGTAGAAAAGACAATATCCTAGGAATCCTAACCTTACTCCAGGAGTAATCTTTGGATTCACACCAGTATAGGTATTTACGCCATATTTTATGGTAAATCTTTCTGGTAACAGGCTTCCTAGCCTGTATCAGGGTATCAATAACCGACTCAGAAAAACCACGTTTTGATAAAATCAAGCGTTCAATTTCCAAGCAGTCAGCTTCAGAGAAGTTAGACTCTGATGATTGAATGGACCCTGAATCAGAAGGTCCTGTCTTAGAGGTAGAGACCAAGGCGGACAGGATGACATGTCCACTAGATCTGCATACCAAGTCCTGCGCGGCCATGCAGGCGCTATTAGAATCACTGATGCTCTCTCCTGTTTGATTTTGGCAATCAATCGAGGAAGCAGTGGGAAGGGTGGAAATACATAAGCCATCCTGAAGTTCCAAGGTGCTGTCAAAGCATCTATCAGAACCGCTCCCGGATCCCTGGATCTGGATCCGTAGCGAGGAAGTTTGGCGTTCTGGCGAGACGCCATGAGATCTATCTCTGGTTTGCCCCAACGTTGAAGTATTTGGGCAAAGACCTCCGGATGAAGTTCCCACTCCCCCGGATGAAGAGTCTGGCGACTCAAGAAATCCGCCTCCCAGTTCTCCACTCCCGGGATGTGGATTGCTGACAGGTGGCAAGAGTGAGACTCTGCCCAGCGAAATATCTTTGATACCTCTATCATTGCTAGGGAGCTTCTTGTCCCTCCTTGATGGTTGATGTAAGCTACAGTCGTGATGTTGTCCGACTGAAACCTGATGAACCCCCGAGTCTTTAACTGGGGCCAAGATAGAAGGGCATTGAGAACTGCTCTCAATTCCAGAATGTTTATTGGCAGGAGACTTTCCTCCTGACTCCATTGTCCCTGAGCCTTCAGAGAATTCCAGACAGCGCCCCAACCTAGAAGGCTGGCGTCTGTTGTTACAATTGTCCAGTCCGGCCTGCTGAACGGCATCCCCCTGGACAGATGTGGCCGAGAAAGCCACCATAGAAGAGAGTTTCTGGTCTCTTGATCCAGATTCAGAGTGGGGGACAAATCTGAGTAATCCCCATTCCACTGACTCAGCATGCACAATTGCAGCGGTCTGAGATGTAGGCGTGCAAAGGGAACTATGTCCATTGCTGCTACCATTAAGCCGATCACCTCCATGCATTGAGCTACTGACGGGAGTTGAATGGAATGAAGGACACGGCATGCATTTAGAAGCTTTGTTAATCTGTCTTCTGTCAGATAAATCCTCATTTCTACAGAATCTATAAGAGTCCCCAAGAATGGAACTCTTGTGAGAGGAAAGAGAGAACTCTTCTTTTCGTTTACTTTCCATCCATGCGACCTTAGAAATGCCAGAACTAACTCTGTATGAGACTTGGCAGTTTGAAAGCTTGAAGCTTGTATCAGAATGTCGTCTAGGTACGGAGCTACCGAAATTCCTCGCGGTCTTAGTACCGCCAGAAGGGCACCCAGAACCTTTGTAAAGATTCTTGGAGCCGTAGCCAATCCGAATGGAAGGGCTACAAACTGGTAATGCCTGTTTAAGAAGGCAAACCTTAGATACCGGTAATGATCTTTGTGAATCGGTATGTGAAGGTAAGCATCCTTTAAATCCACTGTGGTCATGTACTGACCCTCTTGGATCATGGGTAAGATTGTCCGAATAGTTTCCATTTTGAACGATGGAACTCTTAGGAATTTGTTTCGGATCTTTAAATCCAAGATTGGCCTGAAAGTTCCCTCTTTTTTGGGAACCACAAACAGGTTTGAGTAAAACCCTTGTCCTTGTTCCGACCGCGGAACCGGATGGATCACTCCCATTAATAATAGATCTTGTACACAGCGTAGAAACGCGTCCTTCTTTATTTGGTTTGTTGACAACCTTGACAGATGAAATCTCCCTTTTGGGGGAGAGAATTTGAAGTCTAGAAGGTATCCCTGAGATATGATCTCTAGCGCCCAGGGATCCTGGACATCTCTTGCCCAAGCCTGGGCGAAGAGAGAGAGTCTGCCCCCCACTAGATCCGGTCCCGGATCGGGGGCCCTCGGTTCATGCTGTCTTTGAGGCAGCAGCAGGTTTACTGGCCTGCTTGCCCTTGTTCCAGGACTGGTTAGGCTTCCAGCCTTGTCTGTAACGAGCAACAGTTCCTCCCTGTTTTGGTGCAGTGGAGGTTGGCGCTGCTCCTGCTTTGAAATTCCGAAAGGGACGAAAATTAGACTGTCTAGCCTTAGCTTTGGCTTTGTCTTGAGGTAGAGCGTGGCCCTTACCTCCTGTAATGTCAGCAATAATTTCTTTCAAACCGGGCCCAAATAAAGTTTGCCCCTTGAAAGGTATATTAAGTAATTTGGACTTAGAAGTTACATCAGCCGACCAGGATTTTAGCCACAGCGCCCTGCGTGCCTGAATGGCGAATCCTGAATTCTTAGCCGTAAGTTTGGTTAAATGTACTACGGCCTCCGAAATGAATGAATTAGCTAGTTTAAGGACTCTAAGCCTGTCCGTAATGTCGTCCAGCGTAGCTGAACTAAGGTTCTCTTCTAGAGACTCAATCCAAAATGCTGCCGCAGCCGTGATCGGCGCGATGCATGCAAGGGGTTGTAATATAAAACCTTGTTGAACAAACATTTTCTTAAGGTAACCCTCTAATTTTTTATCCATAGGATCTGAAAAAGCACAGCTATCCTCCACCGGGATAGTGGTACGCTTAGCTAAAGTAGAAACTGCTCCCTCCACCTTAGGGACCGTTTGCCATAAGTCCCGTGTGGTGGCGTCTATTGGAAACATCTTTCTAAATATTGGAGGGGGTGAGAACGGCACACCGGGTCTGTCCCACTCCTTAGTAACAATTTCAGTTAATCTCTTAGGTATAGGAAAAACGTCAGTACTCGCCGGTACCGCAAAGTATTTATCCAACCTACACATTTTCTCTGGTATTGCAACAGCGTTACAATCGTTGAGAGCTGCTAAGACCTCCCATAGTAATACACGGAGGTTTTCCAATTTAAACTTAAAATTTGAAATATCTGAATCCAATCTGTTTGGATCAGAACCGTCACCTACAGAATGAAGCTCTCCGTCCTCATGCTCTGCAAGCTGTGACGCAGTATCAGACATGGCCCTAGAATTATCAGCGCACTCTGTTCTCACCCCAGAGTGATCACGCTTGCCTCTTAGTTCTGGTAATTTAGCCAAAACTTCAGTCATAACAGTAGCCATATCTTGTAATGTTATCTGTAATGGCTGCCCAGATGTACTAGGCGCCATAATATCACGCACCTCCCGGGCGGGAGATGCAGGTACTGACACGTGAGGCGAGTTAGTCGGCATAACTCTCCCCTCGCTGTTTGGTGAAATTTGTTCAATTTGTACAGATTGGCTTTTATTTAAGGTAGCATCAATACAGCTAGTACATAAATTTCTATTGGGCTCCACCTTGGCATTGGAACAAATGACACAGGTATCTTCCTCTGAATCAGACATGTTTAACACACTAGCAATAAACATGCAACTCGGTTACAATTTTATTTAATAAAAACGTACTGTGCCTCAAAAGCACTAAACGATTAAATGACAGTTGAAATATTGAACTGAAAAACAGTTATAGCATCACTCTGAACAAACAACACAACTTTTTAGCAAAGGTTTGTTCCCATTAGTAAAATAACACTAATTAAATTTTAAACATAAAAATTACAGAGCAACGTTTTAAATCACAGTCACTATTAAATCTCACAGCTCTGCTGAGAGAATCTACTTCCCTTCAAAGAAGTTTGAAGACCCCTGAGTTCTGTCAGAGATGAACCGGATCATGCAGAAAATATAAGTGTAACTGACTGAAAATTTTTTGATGCGTAGCAAAGAGCGCCAAAAAACGGCCCCTCCCCCTCACACACAGCAGTGAGAGAGAAACGAAACTGTCATAATCAAAACAAGCAAACTGCCAAGTGGAAAAATAATGCCCAAATATTTATTCACTCAGTACCTCAGAAATGCAAACGATTCTACATTCCAGCAAAAACGTTTAACATGAATTAAATACCTATTAAAAGGTTTAATGTACTTTTACAGAGTAATTCCGGTGAAATACCATCCCCAGAATACTGAAGTGTAGAGTATACATACATGTCATTATATCGGTATAGCAGGATTTTCTCATCAATTCCATTCAGAAAATAAAAACTGCTACATACCTCAATGCAGATTCAACTGCCCGCTGTCCCCTGATCTGAAGCTTTTACCTCCCTCAGATGGCCGAGAAACAGCAATATGATCTTAACTACTCCGGTTAAAATCATAATAAAAAACTCTGGTAGATTCTTCTTCAAACTCTGCCAGAGAAGTAATAACACGCTCCGGTGCTATTGTAAAATAACAAACTTTTGATTGAAGTTATAAAAACTAAGTATAATCACCATAGTCCTCTCACACCTCCTATCTAGTCTTTGGGTGCAAGAGAATGACTGGGGGTGACGTAGAGGGGAGGAGCTATATAGCAACTCTGCTGGGTGAATCCTCTTGCACTTCCTGTAGGGGAGCAGATAATATCCCAGAAGTAATGATGACCCGTGGACTGATCACACATAACAGAAGAAATGGGCTGTAGACAGAGAGGCCCACTTAGCCTTAAGCTCCTGTTTGTGGAATCTATAGTTGCCCTTAGCGGGCTGCAAAGTTACTTCATGTACTGAAGCTCTCACTCCCTCTGCTTTGATTTTGTGACTGTCTTCTCTCTAGTAAACATGCTTGTGTAAAATATTCTACTGGCACTTAGGGAGAAGGTGTCTTACTTATATTTATACCTACCTTTAAGGCTGTGGATAGAAGTTACTGTATACATCTACATCTTCTGTGATACACCGAGGACATTTTTTTATTATTCATATACTATGTCTCAGGCTGTTAAAAGAAACCCTAAGGCACCACTTCAACCCAAAAAAACAGTGGTAGACCACTTCGAGGATCAACCCACTTCAAAGTCTCTGTCACCTAGAGATACTCATTCCTCATTAGATATGAGCTACTCAGAGAGTAGTATAGACTCCCAGTATCTCTCAACGGATAAAATGGCTTGAAATATTGTGGACATCTTAACTCATCGCATGAACATGTTGCAGGACACCAACTAAAGAAATAAAGGGCTCTGCTGCTGAACTTCGTAGGGACATAGTTGCTCTTGGAGAGCGTACTGAGACCTTAGAACGGAAACATGAGGATCTAGCCATTGATCATGCAAATCTTCTCTCATATTCTCAAAACTTCTCTACCCAGATCTCAGTCCTGGAACTAAAATTGGCTGATATGGAGGACAGATCTAGAAGGAATAATTTTTAATTCAGAAGAGTCTCTGAGGATGTTGGATCTGCCGAAATAGAGAAATTTATATTGGAGCTATGCCAACACCTCCTATCCACACTAGAACCCCCTAATCTAATCCTGGACAGAGTCCATTGAGGCACCAGACCTCAAAATGTATCTCAGGACAAACCAAGAGACGTTCTAACTAGATTCCATTGTTTTACCCACATGGAAAGGATTCTTTGTGAAATGGCCAGCAACCCAAGTCTATCACACAAGTACCAACAAATAACCATATTTCCTGATATCTCAAATTATATTCTTCAGAAAAGGAGGACTTTCCGATCTATGGGGTTACCCCACTAAACTGATAGTAACGAGAGATGGTACCACCCATACTATTACAACTCCAAAAGAAGGTCTACACCTCCTTAAAGAATGGGAAATATCTCTATCGCCAGATTAGGATCCAAGAGATGCATCCACTTCTGCACTTCACCCCTCAGCTCCTGAGTGGTGTCCTTTACCTCAGCGGTCGACTACATATCTTAAGTATACCCACAAGCCTTGTCATTTGTTGTACTGCTTGGTCTCTTTTAGACCCTGATCTGAATATGGTCTAATTTAGTATTGTCTTCATTATAAGTTTTGTATTTAATATTTCAGTGCTGTTAATCTTATTAATAGGTTTGTTTAACTAAAAGGGCTTCAATGCCTCCTCATTCTTGTACTTAGCGAGTTAATCAGTTTGGAGGAGCTGTCCTTAATGAATATGCTCATCAGCTTATAGCCATACCCTTTATTATGAAAACTGTTTAATTGAACTGATTATAACACCACTCCTTACTTAGCTAATTTAGTGTCCCAGAGGTGGTGTTCTTAGTAAGTTCGTTCCACACTTTATGCCTATATTCCTGTTAAACTTGAAACTCACAGCAAAATTACCTTATAGAATATTACCTATAAACATGACAAGGTATAAATTCAATAATACTTTGTCTTTCCCTTTTCCCTATGAGGTGCTAGTACATCAACTCTGTTACTTACTTAGAAGCATATATTCCCCCCCCCACCACCACCCTCTCATAAATACTAATTGTATTATCCCCTTCTACGGGGACAGAGAAGGTCACTCTTTATTAAAGTTGTTCCTCTTCTTTGGGTGGAACAACATACCACCTTTCCTAAACTTCAAACAGCTATTTCTCTGTAATTCTAAGTTTTATTTGAAACCAAATAGTCGAGTATGATTTGTAACCAGTAAAGTTGTTGATATAATATGGCATAATTTAACTATTTGTCTATGTTACATTAACAGTACTGGTTCTTTATTTCTATTCAACTTTTGTCAGTCTCGCGGTTGGTTGAAGGATACTCAACCCTTCCGTTATCTCCAGGTGTGATAAGTAATTCCTCACCTTTCCCTTCCCAGACATCCTCCCGCCACCCACCCCATTAATCTATCCCTATCTTCCATTACAATATGGATGAACCCCGCGAAACCCTGACATTTGCTACTTTAAACGTAAAGGGCTTAAACTCATCCACTAAACGAAGCATAAATGACAAATCTTATTAAATTTCTGAAAGCTCATATTATATTTCTCCAGGAGACTCATTGGTTGGCCTCTCGCCCTGATCCATTCAGATACTCTGAATATCCTACACAGTTCCATTCTTCCTTTGGGGAGAAATCAAGGAGCGTTGCTGTCTTAATCCATAAGTTGATAGGGTATATGACACAACAGATGACCAAGGTAGATATCTAATACTAGTCTGTAAACTAAATGGTTCATTGTTCACACTAGTAAATATTTATGCCCCCAACCAAGCCCAACCTAGTTTTTTGAAAGGCCTCCTCTCCAGGGTGGAACCGGTTATAGTGGGAACGATGGTCTTGGGAGGAGACTTCAATATGGTATGGGACCCCTCCGTAGATAAGCGGGTCCAGTCTAACAAAGAAATTGACACATATACTATAAACACAGCGACCAAATTCCGCTCTAATATAATGCAGTATAATTTATACGATATATGGCAAGCTTTACATCCCTGTGACAAACACGTTCTGTTCTAGACCCCACAATACGTACTCCAGCCTAGACTATTTTTTTTTTTTACTGATTCTTGGACCCTCAATAGAGTTTGCAAATCACAAATACGTATATGCCCATGGTCTGACCATGACGTATTACTTTTTACCCTCACCACTGACATGACTAAATCATCTCAACCCTCCTAAAAGTTCCTTAAATCTTTGTGGAATAATCAGGAATTCAAGTCTTCACTTCAGACATCTATCATAGAGTTCCTCTCGTTTAATGAGGATCACCAGGAACCCTAACAGATCTTACGGGCCTCTCAAAGCATTTATCAGAGGCGTTTGTATACAGAAACAAGCATCTGCAAGCTCCCAAAACAGTGCCCCACTAGGCCTCTTGGTTTTCTCGTTGAGAAAGAAGGAATCTTTGAATAAATCCTCCCCATCTACGCAGTTAGCGACAGACATTAACAACTTAAGGTAACAAATTACTGAAAAATAATTAGAAAGAGTTCAAGCGGCCTATACCCATTTTAAGCAATTGATGTATTACCAAGGAAATAAGGCCTTCACTCTCTTAGCCCGTAAATTAAGAGGGAGAACAGCAGCAGCCAGAATCCAGGCTATCAATAAAGGAGACACTACAGTTACTTCCCCTTGAGAAATAGGGGAGGCATTTGCGGAGTATTACTCCAAACTTTATAACCTCAAATCGTCTATGCTTAATTCGGAGGCCCCGATACAAAGTATTACCTCATTTCTTAATAAGATGGAAATCCCCTCTCTAATTCAGCTAGAGAAGAATTATAAACTCCCTTCACATTGACAGAACTCACTGCAGCCATTAAGCACATGCAAAATAATAAAGCTCCGGGCCCGGATGGATACCCTGCAGTCTTTTATAAGATCTTTCGGATACATCTAAGCCCGATCCTTTTGAAGTTCTTTGTGGAAGTTAGAGAAAAGGGATCGCTTAGAAAATAATTTTTGCAGGCATCCATCCTTACCATACCAAAAGCAGGTAAAGACCCCACCAATGCAGTAGCTATAGGCCCATTTCACTAATAAACTTAGATGCTAAACTGTATGCTAAACATTGGGCTAATCGCCTAAGTCTTCTTCTCCCTGGCCTCATACATCCGGATCAAGTAGGATTTACTTTATGATGATGAGATAAAGACAAAAACAGAGGCGCCACATGTGTAGGTCAATAAATACAAATGAATCCAAAAAGCAGCAGAATAAGGGTACTCACAAAAGTAGCGGCACTCTATTATGCCAACAGGGACGGGCTGGTGTTCTACAGCAAACCAGCTAGCTGTGTGAAAGGTCCCCACCGGATACGTTCAGCGCTGGAATTCTCTGCCTTTAGGGCCTCTAGCCTATGTTCCCAGTGGCAATGCTTCCCTTCAACTGGAGCTGTTCCCAGTGGCATAATAGAGTGCCGCTACTTTTGTGAGTACCCTTATTCTGCTGCTTTTTGGATTAATTTGTTTTTATTGACCTACACATGTGGCGCCTCTGTTTTTGTCTTTATCTCATCATCATAGAAGTGCATCATCCTTTTGGGTGACGACAGAGAGCGGCCTATTAAGTTCTGGGACGTTGAAGGACACCTGTTGGACTTTCTCTATCTGGCTTGTCCATTCCTTTTGTTTTGTATTAATTTTTTTAATACTATATCACTTGCTCATTTAGGGATTTATATTATTAACCTTGTATTTATGTGTTGACATATTTACTTATAATTTTTGTAGCGCCTCCTATAGAAGCTCAGTGATTTGTCTATCACGGTTACTTCTTTATCTGTAGGATTTACTTTAGGCAGGGAGGGGCCTTATAATACTAGGTGGGTACTTAATATATTTTCAGAAGCAGCTAGATTAAAACGGTCTATGCTGGCCCTGTCTTTAGATGCTGAAAAGGCGTTTGACAGGGTCAGATGGGAGTACTTGTGGCAGGTGCTGGAGCAATTTGGATTCCTGCGAAAAACTATAGTAGTTATTCAGGCATTATATTCAAACCCTTCGGCCATGGTGAAAGAATTAGGATTCACCTCATCGGAATTCTCTATAACTAACGGTACTCGACAGGGGTGTCCTCTGTCACCCCTAATTTTCCCTTTAGCCATTGAACCCCTGGCTCAAGCTACACATAATTCAACGCAGGTGCAGGGAGAAGAAAAAAAAACGCTCTTTATGCTGACAAAGTCGCTATTTTTATCCCACCCCATAGGCTCACTACCAACAGTTTTTGAAATTATTAAAAGCTTTAGTGAATGTAGCTACTACAAAATTAATATAAACAGAAGCTCTGCCCATTTGTATCCCTAAGTTTGAACTGGAGATACTACAAACATCATATGACTTCCAGTGGTCTACAGAAACAGTGAGACATTTGGGGGTACAACAGGGTCCTGACCTCAAACTAGTGAGAGACAAAAACTATAATCACATCCTCCAGGAAATCACTACTCTGATAGACTCATGGAAATTCTGAGAAATGTCATGGTTGGGCCAAGTAGCTTCGCTGAAGATGTCGATCTTCCCCAAAGTCCTATACTATTTCAGATGCTTACCTCAATCTATCCAGGGTGATGTTAAATAAATTGCACTGGCTATTCCAGAGGTACGTCTGGGGCTCGTCAAGACCGAGAATAGCAGGGAAAATTCTACAAAAAAGGTTTAATCAAGGGGGTATTGCCATGCCAAATATATTCCATTAGTATGAGGCCTCCCGTCTGACAAACATTTCTGCTTGGTCAAACAAAAATGAACCACAAAGACGGAAAGTTATAGAGCGAGCAAACCTACCAACAGGGATAAACTTAAATGATCTCTCTTGGATTTCAACATATCGGTTGGAAGAAATGACGATTAGAAACAAAATACTTGGGAATCTAAAGGCCTGGCAATCCCTGAGACACCACCCAGAAATAGCACCCCATCCTCCCCCAAAACATTCCGTACAGGGTCTTCTTGTAATCCTCCCGGATCCTGTGGCTTCCATTTCAGTACACAAGACTATATAAATTACTGATGTGCAAACTCTATTGATTCATATATGAAAATTCTTCTATGGTGGCATTATACCCCAGCTAGATGGTCACAGATGTTCCCAGACCATTCCCCTCTGTGCTGGAGAAACTGTGGAGAGAGAGGTTCTGACCTCCACACTTGGTGGAGCTGCCCAGCACTTGGCCCCTGTTGGAGACAAGTATTTCAAATTTGTGAAGAACTAGGATCTAAACTACCAAGGAAACTGGAGCTAGCTCTCTTCCATATATTCCCATCCAGAAATCCAAAAACCCAAACTAAGTTGGTCATTTTGTTTTAGCAGCAATGAAAATTTGCATAGCTAGAGCATGGAAACAGCCTACGCGCCCTGAGAACTCAGATGTAATTGAGACATTAAAATATTTTGCTAAAATGGAAAGAAGTTTCTACCTTAATCTGAACAAAGAGGATCTGTTTTGGGATATTTGGGAACCCTGGTTTCAATACAGAGAAGTTCTGGAGGGTGCTACTCCCACATAACTCACCTATAACCACCATATCCTTCAACATTATACCCTTTCCTCTCCCCTCCCCCTTGCCACGTCTGGAGCTAAGTCTGTGGAAATCGGGTCTGTTTGACTTGCCTTCCTGACTGATTTACTGAGTCACTTATACACTCAACGAGTGGTGTGGTATGTTTTTAGTTATTGGTTTACTACAGTTCATTTTCATATTATGTTTCATGTTAACTATAGTGCAAATGTGCCTCTCTGTATATTTTATATAATGATCATTACACCCTATCCTAAACGTTCACATTCAAATGATATATCCAGATCATCTACAATGTATGAAGATGACAAAACTAGTCAGGGGTTTAATAATGTTACCATGCAATATGTTATCATAAGTGGTTATATTCAACAGGTTTTATACATGGTGTCACTTTATGCAAGGTTATGAGGTTCATCAGATATTGACTATTATAATATATGGACATAGATATTCACCTTTCAATATCTTCAAGGACCTCTTAAAACAAAATTGAACTTATATGTTTCGAGATCATCTTTTCTCAAACTTAAGATTATGAGCCTTTGTTGCTCAGAGACTGATATAGGACTTGATCTCGCTTAGTCTGTGAACATGTGGTTATGTATATAATGATTTGTATGTTTATACTATGTTATTACTAGTAGCTGTAACATTGTTTATATCAATAATACTTTATAACACTAAAAAAAAACCAAAAAAAAAAAACCCTCATGATTCAGATAGAACATAATTAAAAAAACACAAAACATTCTTATTTACTTCTATTATTTAATTCGCTTCACTGTCTTGGTATCATTTGTTAAATATAACTAGGTGCTGAAATGCTGTTTAGTGGCTGCACACATATGCCGTGTCATTGGCACCAGGTGTGTTCGGCTAGTTCCCAGTAATGCATTGCTGCTCTTTCATAAAAAGGACACCAATAGAATGAATTTTAAAAAGACAAATTGGGAAGTTGTCTGAAATTTCTGATCCTTTAACATTGGTAAAGATGGACCTTGAACTAATAAATCATTTTAAGTAGGCATCATTCAGCAACAAACAAATAATGAAGATAGGGGCCGCCAGAGGCATTTGGCTCTTTTTAGAGCTGGATTTCTTCTTGTGAAAGTTCAACACACTAAAATCTGGAGTATGCTGCTGGCGGCCGCGATCTTCGCCATTCTTTTGCTGCCGAAAGACCAGAATGTACATGCCTAATTTTAAGCTTATACCAATTTTAAAGACTAAACTCACATGCAGCTCCAGTGGGATTATTTAAATTCTATGTTGGAAGTCTCATTTGACATTAATTACTTTTCAAGAGATTTCTTAATACATAGGTTCCCTACTCCTTAGTGCCCCGTTCATGCAGTATTTGTGAATCTTAACATACATTGAGGATGCTGTGAAATGTTTCCCACGGAAAGCTAATACAGACCGGATCTAAATATCAGAGGATCCAGGAGACAATATTCGTATCGGTCATTAACATCATAATATTTTGGTAAAATAGACAGATTGTGGATGGTGTGTAGGTAAAACCCTTCTTGGTGTTAAACCACAAACCAGCAATTTCAGAAAAATGCCATCACCAAAAAGAATGTAAAGTGTGCCTGCCCTAGGAGGAAATAACCTTGTTTCCAATAATTTTAAATGCAAGTGACAACTCAGTGTGATGCATTGCACAGTATTGCTAATAAAACACATACAAATCATAAAACTGTGTAAAGTCACACTACTAATTTAAGATAATGGTTTTATTATTATGAATCCTTTTTTTTGCCTATAGCTCAAAAACTATTTAACATCAGCCCTAATTCACTGCAACAACCCATCCTGGTGGTGTGATACTATTTTGTTGTGAAATCCTTAAGGAGAGTAATTAGAAAGGCCACAAACAGCAAAGATTTATACCACTCACCTGTAAATCTGGCACAGCATGCACCTCCAATGGACAGTTTAAGAGACTCCTTGTTCATTTCAGCACTGCTGTACTCCGCTATTTGCAACATTACCTGCTGAAGTCTTCCAACATCCACTACAAGAAGCATTCAGATGTATTTTTATATATATATATATATAAAAAAAAAATATTAAAAACTTTACATAACAAATAGCAAGAAAACTATAGACTGTTTTACACTATAATATCCCATTAAGAGAGAAAAAGGCAAGACACACCCAGTATAGATGATGTACAACAAAAATGTATCGATATGTGCAAAGAGCGAAAAACTAAATTCTTTCCTGCTCTGTGGGAGATACTAGGGGCTGCAAGGAAAGCTTTCAAAGGCTTCAAGTGGCCAGTGGGGCCAACAAATATGTGAGAACAAACAGTTTCCTTTTGATCAAGCCCTATTTTCTACTCACCCCTGTTTTCTATAGGAAACGCAAAAAACAGGTCCGGACTAAAAACTTTCAGTACACGACACTGTATTGCTTCATTTAGTGGTAGTTCAATAGAAATCCACTGATGAGCCACAGAGGTATCTAAAGGAAGAGAAAAGTGAATGTGTAATGCAAATACCAAACCAAGACAGAGCAAATAAATAAATTATGCTTACCTGATAATTAATTTTCCATCTGTGGGAGGAGAGTCCACTGCTTCATTCATTACTTGTGGGAATTAAGAACCTGGCCACCAGGAGGAGGCAAAGACACCCCAGCCAAAAAGGCTTAAATACCTCCCCCACTCCCCTCATCCCCCAGTCATTCTGCCAAGGGAACAAGGAACAGTAGGAGAAAGAGTATAAAAGGTGCCAGAAGAATAATATTAAATTTAGGTCCGCCTATCGGAGAAAATGGGCCGGAGCAGTGGACTCTCCTCCCACAGATGGAAATTAAATTATCAGGTAAGCATGATTTATGTTTTCCATCTTAATGGGAGGAGAGTCCACTGCTTCATTAATTACTTGTGGGAACAAATACCCAAGCTCTAGAGGACACTGAATGAACAAAAACGGGAGGGTAAAAAGAGGCGGACCCTATACTGAGAGAACCACAGCCTGTACAACCTTTCTCCCATAAACAGCTTCCGCCGAAGCAAAAACATCAAATTTGTAAAAATTTTGCAAAAGTATGTAAGTAGGACCAAGTAGCCGCCTTACAAATCTGCTTCACAGAGGCCTCGTTCTTAAAGGCCCAAGAAGAGGCCAAAGCTCTAGTCAAGTAAGTCGTAATCCTCCGAGGAGGCTTATGTCCCGCTGTCTCATAGGCCAAACGGATAACGCTCCTCAACGAAAATGACAGTGAAGTGGAAGAGGCCCTCTGCCCCCTATCCTTCCCTGAATACACAACTAAAAAACATAATTTATGTAAGAACTTACCTGATAAATTCATTTCTTTCATATTAGCAAGAGTCCATGAGCTAGTGACGTATGGGATATACATTCCTACCAGGAGGGGCAAAGTTTCCCAAACCTTAAAATGCCTATAAATACACCCCTAACCACACCCACAATTCAGTTTAACGAATAGCCAAGAAGTGGGGTGATAAAAAAGTGCGAAAGCATATAAAATAAGGAATTGGAATAATTGTGCTTTATACAAAAAAATCATAACCACCACAAAAAGGGTGGGCCTCATGGACTCTTGCTAATATGAAAGAAATGAATTTATCAGGTAAGTTCTTACATAAATTATGTTTTCTTTCATGTAATTAGCAAGAGTCCATGAGCTAGTGACGTATGGGATAATGATTACCCAAGATGTGGATCTTTCCACACAAGAGTCACTAGAGAGGGAGGGATAAAATAAAGACAGCCAATTCCTGCTGAAAATAATCCACACCCAAATTAAAGTTTAATAAAAAACATAAACAGAAGATTCAGACTGAAACCGCTGCCTGAAGTACTTTTCTACCAAAAATTGCTTCAGAAGAAGAAAATACATCAAAATGATAGAATTGAAAAAGTATGCAAAGAGGACCAAGTTGCTGCTTTGCAAATCTGATCAACCGAAGCTTCATTCCTAAACGCCCAGGAAGTAGAAACTGACCTGGTAGAATGAGCTGTAATCCTCTGAGGCGGAGTTTTACCCGACTCAACATAGGCAAGATGAATTAAAGATTTCAACCAAGATGCCAAAGAAATGGCAGAAGCTTTCTGGCCTTTTCTAGAACCGGAAAAGATAACAAATAGACTAGAAGTCTTTCGGAAAGACTTAGTAGCTTCAACATAATATTACAAAGCTCTAACAACATCCAAAGAATGCAATGCTTTCTCCTTAGAATTCTTAAGATTAGGACATAATGAAGGAACCACAATTTCTCTACAAATGTTGTTGGAAATCACAACTTTAGGTAAAAATTCAAAAGAAGTTCGCAACACTGCCTTATCCTGATGAAAAATCAGAAAAGGAGACTCACAAGAAAAGAGCAGATAATTCAGAAACTCTTCTGGCAGAAGAGATGGCCAAAAGGAACAAAACTTTCCAAGAAAGTAATTTAATGACCAATGAATGCATAGGTTCAAAGGGAGGAGCTTGAAGAGCTCCCAGAACCAAAATCAAACTCCAAGGAGGAGAAATTGACTTAATGACAGGTTTTATACGAACCAAAGCTTGTACAAAACAATGAATATCAGGAAGAATAGCAATCTTTCTGTGAAAAAGAACAGAAAGAGCAGAGATTTGTCCTTTCAAGGAACTTGCAGACAAACCCTTATCTAAACCATCCTGAAGAAACTGAAAAAAATTCTCAGCATTCTAAAAGAATGCCAAGAAAAATGATGAGAAAGACACCAAAAAATATAAGTCTTCCAGACTCTATAATATATCTCTCTAGATACAGATTTACGAGCCTGTAACATAGTATTAATCACAGAGTCAGAGAAACCTCTTTGACCAAGAATCAAGCGTTCAATCTCCATACCTAAAAATTTAAGGATTTCAGATCCTGATGGAAAAAAGGACCTTGCAACAAAGTCTGGTCTAACGGAAGAGTCCATGGTTGGCAAGAGGCCATCCGGACAAGATCCGCATACCAAACCTGTGAGGCCATGCCGGAGCTACCAGCAGAACAAACGAGCATTCCTTCAGAATCTTGGAGATTACTCTTGGAAGAAGAACTAGAGGCGGAAAGATATAGGCAGGATGATACTTCCAAGGAAGTGATAATGCATCCACTGCCTCCGCCTGAGGATCCCGGGATCTGGACAGATATCTGGGAAGTTTCTTGTTGAGATGAGACGCCATCAGATCTATTTCTGGAAGTTCCCACATTTGAACAATCTGAAGAAATACCTCTGGGTGAAGAGACCATTCACCCGGATGGAACATTTGGCGGCTGAGATAATCCGCTTCCCAATTGTCTACACCTGTGATATAAACCGCAGAGATTAGACAGGAGCTGGATTCCGCCTAAACCAAAAAAATTCGAGATACTTCTTTCATAGCCAGAGGACTGTGAGTCCCTCCTTGATGATTGATGTATGCCACAGTTGTGACATTGTCTGTCTGAAAACAAATGAACGATTCTCTCTACAGAAGAGGCCAAACTGAAGAGCTCTGAAAATTGCACGGAGTTCCAAAATATTGATCGGTAATCTCACCTCCTGAGATTCCCAAACTCCTTGTGCCGTCAGAGATCCCCACACAGCTCCCCAACCTGTGAGACTTGTATCTGTTGAAATTACAGTCCAGGTCGGAAGCACAAAAAGAAGCCCCCTGAATTAAACGATGGTGATCTGTCCACCACGTTAGAGAGTGTCGAACAATCGGTTTGAAAGATATAAATTGAGATATCTTTGAGTAATCATTGCACCATTGATTCAGCATACAGAGCTGAAGAGGTCGCATGTGAAAACGAGCAAAGGGGATCGCGTCCGATGCAGCAGTCATAAGACCTAGAATTTCCATGCATAAGGTTACCGAAGGGAATGATTGTGACTGAAGGTTTCGACAAGCTGAAATCAATTTTAGACGTCTTTTGTCTGTTAAAGACAGAGTCATGGACACTGAATCTATCTGGAAACCCAGAAAGGTTACCCTTGACTGAGGAATCAATGAACTTTTTGGTAAATTGATCCTCCAACCATGATCTTGAAGAAACAACACAAATCGATTCGCATGAGATTCTTCGAATGAGAAGACTGAGCAAATACCAAGATAATCGTCCAAATAAGGAAATACCAAAACCCCGTTCTCTGAATACAGAAAGAAGGGCACCGAGAATCTTTGAAAAAAATTCTTGGAACTGAGGCTAGGCCAAACGGTAGAGCCACAAAACTGGTAATGCTTGTCTAAAAAGAGAATCTCAGACACTAAAAATGATCTGGATGAATCGGAATATGCAGATACACATCCTGTAAATCTATTGTAGACATATAATGCCCTTGCTAAACAAAAGGCAGAATAGTCCTACAGTAACCATCTTGAATGTTGGTATCCTTACATAACGATTCAATATTGATAGATCCGGAACTGGTCTGAAGGAATTGACCTTCTTTGGTACAATGAAGAGATAAAATAAAACCCTAGTCCCTGTTCCAGAACTGGAACTGGCATAATTACTCCAGCCAACTCTAGATCTGAAACACATTTCAGAAATGCTGAGCCTTGCTGTGTTAACTGGGACACAGGAAAGAAAAAAATCTCTTAGCAGGAGGCCTTAACTTGAAGCCAATTCTGTACCTTTCTGAAACAATGTTCTGAAACCAGAGATTAAGAACGGAATTGATCCAAATTCCTTTGAAGAAAACGTAATCTGCCCCATATCAGCTGAACTGGAAATAGTTTCCAAACTGATACCGCTCCTGAGGATGAAGGATCAGGCTTTTGTTCCTTATTATGAAAAAAAGAACGAAAAAATGAATATTACCCTGGACAGAAAGGGAAAACAAAGTTGACTTAGAAGACATATCAGCATTCCAAGTTTAATCCATAAAGCTTTTCTAGCTAAAATAGCTAGAGACATATACCTGACATCAACTCTAATGATATCAAAAGATGGTATCACCAATAAAATTATTAGCATGTTATAGAATAATAATAATGCTATAAAATTATGATCTGTTACTTGTTGTGCTAAAACTTCTAACCAAAAAGTTGAAGCTGCAGCAACATCCGGTAAAAATATAGCAGGTCTAAGAAGATTACCTGAACATAAGTAAACTTTTCTTAGAAAGGATTCAATTTTCTTATCTAAAGGATCCTTAAATTTAGTACTATCTGCCGTAGGAATAGTAGTACATTTTAGCAGGAAACAGAATTTATGTTTACCTGATAAATTTCTTTCTCCAACGGTGTGTCCGGTCCACGGCGTCATCCTTACTTGTGGGATATTCTCCTCCCCAACAGGAAATGGCAAAGAGCCCAGCAAAGCTGGTCACATGATCCCTCCTAGGCTCCGCCTACCCCAGTCATTCGACCGACGTTAAGGAGGAATATTTGCATAGGAGAAACCATATGGTACCGTGGTGACTGTAGTTAAAGAAAATAAATTATCAGACCTGATTAAAAAAAAAAAACCAGGGCGGGCCGTGGACCGGACACACCGTTGGAGAAAGAAATTTATCAGGTAAACATAAATTCTGTTTTCTCCAACATAGGTGTGTCCGGTCCACGGCGTCATCCTTACTTGTGGGAACCAATACCAAAGCTTTAGGACACGGATGAAGGGAGGGAGCAAATCAGGTCACCTAAATGGAAGGCACCACGGCTTGCAAAACCCTTCTCCCAAAAATAGCCTCAGAAGAAGCAAAAGTATCAAACTTGTAAAATTTGGAAAAAGTGTGCAGTGAAGACCAAGTCGCTGCCCTACATATCTGATCAACAGAAGCCTCGTTCTTGAAGGCCCATGTGGAAGCCACAGCCCTAGTGGAGTGAGCTGTGATTCTTTCAGGAGGCTGCCGTCCGGCAGTCTCATAAGCCAATCGGATAATGCTTTTAATCCAGAAGGAGAGAGAGGTAGAAGTTGCTTTTTGACCTCTCCGTTTACCAGAATAAACAACAAACAAAGACAAAGTTTGTCTGAAATCCTTAGTAGCTGCTAAGTAAAATTTGAGAGCACGAACTACATTCAAGTTGTGCAACAAACGTTCCTTCTTTGAAACTGGATTAGGACACAAAGAAAGGTACAACTATCTCCTGGTTAATGTCTTTGTTAGAAACAACTTTTGGAAGAAAACCAGGTTTAGTACGGAAAACCACCTTATCTGCATGGAACTCCAGATAAGGAGAAGAACACTGCAGAGCAGATAATTCTGAAACTCTTCTAGCAGAAGAAATAGCAACCAAAAACAAACTTTCCAAGATAATAACTTAATATCAACGGAATGTAAGGGTTCAAACGGAACCCCCTGAAGAACTGAAAGAACTAGGTTGAGACTCCAAGTAGGAGTCAAAAATTTTGTAAACAGGCTTGATTCTAACCAGAGCCTGAACAAAGGCTAGAACATCTGGCACAGCTGCCAGCTTTTTGTGAAGTAACACGGACAAGGCAGAAATCTGTCCCATCAAGGAACTTGCAGATAATCCTTTTTCCAATCCTTCTCGAAGGAAGGATAGACTCTTAGGAATCTTAACCTTGTCCCAAAGGAATCCTGCAGATTCACACCAACAGATATACCAAATTATGTGGTAATTTTTCTGGTTACAGGCTTTCAGGCCTGAACAAGAGTATTAATAACAGAATCTGAGAACCCTCGCTTTGAAAGATCAAGCGTTCAATCTCCAAGCAGTCAGCTGGAGTGGGTCGAACGGACCTAGAACAAGAAGGTCTCGTCTCAAAGGTAGCTTCCATGGTGGAGCCGATGACGTATTCACCAGATCTGCATACCAAGTCCTGCGTGGCCACGCAGGAGCTATCAAAATCACCGACGCCCTCTCCTGATTGATCCTGGCTACCAGCCTGGGGATGAGAGGAAACGGCGGGAACACATAAGCTAGTTTGAAGGTCCAAGGTGCTACTAGTGCATCCACTAGAGCCGCCTTGGGATCCCTGGATCTGTACCCGTAGTAAGGAACTCTAAAGTTCTGACGAGAGGTCATCAGATCCATGTCTGGAATGCCCCACGGTTGAGTGACTTGGGCAAAGATTTCCGGATGGAGTTCCCACTCCCCCGGATGCAATGTCTGACGACTCAGAAAATCCGCTTCCCAATTTTCCACTCCTGGGATGTGGATAGCAGACAGGTGGCAGGAGTGAGACTCCGCCCATAGAATGATTTTGGTCACTTCTTCCATCGCTAGGGAACTCCTTGTTCCCCCCTGATGGTTGATGTATGAACTTGGCCCTCGCTAGCTGAGGCCAAGCTTTGAGAGCATTGAATATCGCTCTCAGTTCCAGAATATTTATCGGTAGAAGAGAGTCTACCCGAGACCAAAGACCCTGAGCTTTCAGGGATCCCCAGACCGCGCCCCAGCCCATCAGACTGGCGTCGGTCGTGACAATGACCCACTCTGGTCTGCAGAAGGTCATCCCTTGTGACAGGTTGTCCAGGGACAGCCACCAACGGAATGAGTCTCTGGTCCTCTGATTTACTTGTATCTTCGGAGACAAGTCTGAATAGTCCCCATTCCACTGACTGAGCATGAACAGTTGTAATGGTCTTAGATGAATGCGCACAAAAGGAACTATGTCCAGTGCCGCTACCATCAAACCTATCACTTCCATGCCCTGCGCTATGGAAGGAAGAGGAACGGAATGAAGTATCCGACAAGAGTCTAGCAGTTTTGTTTTTCTGGCTTCTGTCAGAAAAATCCTCATTTCTAAGGAGTCTATTATAGTTCCCAAGAAGGGAACCCTTGTTGACGGAGATAGAGAACTCTTTTCCACGTTCACTTTCCATCCGTGAGATCTGAGAAAGGCCAGGACAATGTCCGTGTGAGCCTATACTTGAGGAAGGGACGACGCTCGAATCAGAATGTCGTCCAAGTAAGGTACTACAGCAATGCCCCTTGGTCTTAGCACCGCCAGAAGGGACCCTAGTACCTATGAGAAAAACCTAGGAGCAGTGGCTAATCCGAAAGAAAACGCCACGAACTGGAAATGCTTGTCCAGGAATGCAAACCTTAGGAACCGATAATGTTCCTTGTGGATAGGAATATGTAGATACGCATCCTTGAAATCCACCTTGGTCATGAATTGACCTTCCTGGATGGAAGGAAGAAGTGTTCGAATGGTTTCCATCTTGAACGATGGAACCTTGAGAAACTTGTTCAAGATCTTGAGATCGAAGATTGGTCTGAACGTTCCCTCTTTTTTGGGAACTATGAACAGATTGTAGTAGAACCCCATCCCTTGTTCTCCTAATGGAACAGGATGAATCACTCCCATTTTTAGCAGGTCTTTTACCCAATGTAAGAATGCCTGTCTTCTTATGTGGTCTGAAGACAACTGAGACCTGTGGAACCTCCCCCTAGGAGGAAGCCCCTTGAACTCCAGAGAATAACCTTGGGAGACTATTTCTAACGCCCAAGGATCCAGAACATCTCTTGCCCCAGCCTGAGCGAAGAGAGAGAGTCTGCCCCCCACCAGATCCGGTCCCGGATCGGGGGCCCGCATTTCATGCTGTCTTGGTAGCAGTGGCAGGTTTCCTGGCCTGCTTTCCTATGTTCCAGCCTTGCATAGGTCTCCAGGCTGGATTGGCTTGAGAAGTATTACCTTCCTGCTTAAACTTAGGTTTATTTTTCTCTAAGCCATCTCCGTGGAGATGTTGCCTGTACAACGGCAAAGAGAATGACTGGGGTAGGCGGAGCCTAGGAGGGATCATGTGACCAGCTTTGCTGGGCTCTTTGCCATTTCCTGTTGGGGAGGAGAATATCCCACAAGTAAGGATGACGCCGTGGACCGGACACACCTATGTTGGAGAAATAAAAGAATTACCCAAATTATTCCATTCCCTGGAAATTACTTCAGAAAAAACATCAGGGAGATTAAATACTTCTGGAATAACTACAGGAGATTTAAAAACCCTATTTAAACGTTTGGATTCAGTATCAAGAGGACCAGAATCCTCTATATCTAAAGCAATTAATACTTCTTTAAAATAAAGAACGAATAAATTCCATCTTGAACAAATACAAAGTTTTATCAGCATCAACCTCTGAGACAGAAACCTCTGAACCAGAAGAACCATTATCAGTATCAGAATGATGATGTTCATTTAAAAATTCATCTGAAAAAAAGAGAAGTTTTAAAAGACTTTTATGTAAACTAGAAGGAGAAATAACAGACATAGCCTTCTAAATGGATTTAAAAAATAAAATCTCTTATGTTTATCAGGAACACTCTGAAAATTAGATGTTGACGGAACAGCAACAGGTAATATAACAGTACTAAAGGAAATTTTATCTGCATTAATAAGTTTGTCATGACATGCAATACAAACAACAGCTGGAGAAACAGATACCAAAAATTTATAGCAGATACACTTAGCTTGGTAGCTCCAGCCCCGGCAGTGATTTTCCTGAAGTATCTTCTGACTCAGTTGCAACGTGGAACATCTTGCAATATGTAATATAAAAACAACATATAAAGCAAATTGAACAAAATCCTTAAATGACAGTTTCAGGAATGGGAAAAAAATGCCAGTGAACAAGCTTCTAGCAACCAGAAGCAATAAATAATGAGACTTAAATAATGTGGAGACAAAAGCGACGCCCATATTTTTTTAGCGCCAAACAAGACGCCCACATTATTTGGCGCCTAAATGGTTTTGGCGCCAAAAATGACGTCACATCCGGAACGCCGACATTTTTGGCGCAAAATAACGTCAAAAAAATGACGCAACTTCCGGCGACACGTATGACGCCGGAAACGGAAAATAATTTTTGCGCCAAAAAAATCAGCGCCAAGAATGACGCAATAAAATGAAGCATTTTCAGCCCCCGCGAGCCTAACAGCCCACAGGGAAAAAAGAGTCAAATTTTTGAAAGGTAAGAAAAAATGATTAATTCAAATGCATTATCCCAAATATGAAACTGATTGTCTGAAAAATAAGGAAAGTTGAACATTCTGAGTCAAGGCAAATAAATGTTTGAATACATATATTTAGAACTTTATAAACAAAGTGCCCAACCATAGCTTAGAGTGTCACAGAAAATAAGATTTACTTACCCCAGGACACTCATCTACATGTTTGTAGAAAGCCAAACCAGTACTGAAACGAGAATCAGCAGAGGTAATGGTATATATAAGAGTATATCGTCGATCTGAAAAGGGAGGTAAGAGATGAATCTCTACGACGGATAACAGAGAACCTATGAAATAGACCCCGTAGAAGGAGATCACTGCATTCAAATAGGCAATACTCTCCTCACATCCCTCTGACATTCACTGCACGCTGAGAGGAAAACCGGGCTCCAACTTGCTGCGGAGCGCATATCAACGTAGAATCTAGCACAAACTTACTTCACCACCTCCATCGGAGGCAAAGTTTGTAAAACTGAATTGTGGGTGTGGTGAGGGGTGTATTTATAGGCATTTTAAGGTTTGGGAAACTTTGCCCCTCCTGGTAGGAATGTATATCCCATACGTCACTAGCTCATGGACTCTTGCTAATTACATGAAAGAAAAGACTAAGTCTGTCTGAAATCTTTTGTGGCCTGAAGATAAAACTTCAAGGCTCGAAACCACATCCAAGTTATCAAGTAACCTTTCCTTAGACGAAGAAGTGTTAGGACGCAAGGAAGGAACTACTAACTCCTGATTGATGTTACTATTTGACACCACCTTGGGAAAAAACCCTAACCCAATGCGAAGCACAGCCTAATTAGCGTGAAAAAACAGGTAAGGGGGCTCACATTGCAAGGCCGCTAAGTCAGAGACTCTGCAAGCCGATGTAATAGCCAGAAGAAATAGAACCTTCCAGGAAAGAATCTTAATGCCAAGCGCATGCATAGGCTCACACGGAGCCCTCTGTAAAACCCTAAGAACCAAGTTTAAGCACCAAGGAGGAACAGAAGTTCTAAATACCGGTCTGATTCTGGCCAGAGCCTGAACAAAGGACTGAATATCAGGAAGCTCCGCTAGCTTCTTGTGTAACAGAACCGAAAAGTAGAAATCTGTCCCTTTAAGGAACTGGCGACAAGACCTTTATCCAGACCATCTTGGAGAAAAGCAAGAATCCTGGATACCCTAATCTTGTGCCAGGGATATCCACGTTCCTCACACCAGAATAAATAGGTCCTCCACACCTTATGATAGATGCGACGAGTGACCAGTTTCCTGGCCTGAATAAGAGTGTCAATCACTCCCTCTGAGAACCCTCTCTTGGCAAAGACTAGTTGTTCAATCTCCAAGCAGTCAGCCTCAGAGAATCGAGATTTTGGTGGAGAAAAGGACCCTGAACTAGTAGATCTCTGTGACAGGGTAACCTCCATGGAGATGACAACATTCCCACCTGATCCGCAAATTACGTCCTCCGTGGCCACAACGGAGCAATCAGAATGGTCGAAGCTTGCTCCTGTTTGATGCGGGCCACCACTCGAGGGAGAAGTGGCAAAGGGGGAAACATGTAAATTAGGTTGAAACTCCCAAGGTACCACCAAGGCACCTATCAGCTCTGCCTGGGGATCCCTGGAACGCAATCCGTATCTGGGTAGCTTGAAGTTGAGTCTGGGCGCCATGAGATCTATCTCCGGCGTCCCCTGTTTCAGATCTCCGCAAACTGCTCGGGATGGAGAGACCATTCCCCCAGATGAAACGATTGTCTACTGAGGAAATCCGCTTCCCAGTTGTCCACACCCGGAATGTGGATCGCTGAGAGCGAACAGCTGTGGGTCTCTGCCCTTTCCAGAATCCGAGACACCTCCCTCATGGCTAGGGAGTTTCTTGTTCCCCCCTGATGGTTTATATACGCCACCGAGGTAACGTTGTCCGACTGGAATCTGATGAAACGGGATGACTTTAAGAGGGGCCAAGCCCTCAGAGCATTGAATATTGCTCGTAGTTCTAGGATATTTATCAGTAGGGCTGACTCCTCTGGCACCACAAACAGCTTCCCATTCTGATAGACTTGCATCCGTGGTCACAATCTCCCAGGATGGTCTCAAGAAGGATGTCCCCTGAGACAACTATCCCGGACGGACCCACCAAGAGAGGGATTCCCTCGCTCAATTGTCAAGAGATATCTGTTGGGATAGATCTGAGTGATCGCCATTCCATTTTCTCAACATGCATAACTGCAGAGGCCTGAGATGAAACCTGGCGAAAGGAATGACATCTATGCTGGAAACCATGAACCCAATCACCTCCATACACCTGCCACAGATGGCCTTAAGGAGGTCTGAAGGGCAAGACAGCAAGACACAATCTTGGAATGTCTCTGATCTGTCAAGAATATCTTCATGGATATGGAATCTATTATCGTACCCAGGAACTCCACCCTGTTGCTGGGGACCAGAGAACTCTTTCCCTCGTTTTTCTTCATTTATCTTCCATCCATGGGATCGAAGAAGAGCCCTTGAGTGGTCCTCCGCGAGACTGCAGGACGGAGCCTGGACCAGGATATTGTCCAGATAAGGGGCCACCGCAATACCTCTGGCTCTCGCTACCGCTCCCAGAACCTTCATAAAGACTCTTGGGGCAGTCGCCAGACCGAACGGTAAGGCCACAAACTAGAAGTGTTGGGCCAGAAAAGCTAATCTTAGGAACCTGAAGTGGTCCTTGTGGATTGTGTGAAAGTAAGCATCCTTCAAGTCAATTGTCTTCATAAATTGCCCCTCTTGAACTAGGGGCACAATCGATCTAATCGTCTCCATTTTAAATGATGGGACAGAAACTTGTTTAGGCACTTTAGGTCCAGAATTGGGCGGAATGTGCCCTCCTCCTTTGAGACCACGAAAAGGTTTGAATAGTACCCTAGACCCTTTTCTGCTAAAGGTACTGGAACGATTACTCAGAGAGAGGAGAGATCCCTCACGCACTCTAGAAAGGTGTCTCTTCCCGGGTCTTGAGAATAGGTTTGACAGGAGGAATCTGCCCCTGGGCGGATGAGACTTGAACCCTATCCTGTAACCCTGGGTGATAACCTCCAGAACCCAAAGATCCTCCATTTCTCCCATCCAAGCCTCTGCGAACAGAGATGGTCTACCCCATAAGCGATCCAGAGACGGATCGGGGGCTGCCCCTTCATGCCGACTTTGTCTCAACGGGCTTCTTGATCTGCATGTTCCAAGATTGAGCTGGCTTCCAAGATCCCTTGGACTGCTCTGTCTTTGCAGCAGGCTGCCAGCGCTGAGACTTGTCCGAACGAAAGGTAGAGCCCTTAGGCTTATTCTTCTTATCCTGCGGAAGGAAAGCACCCTTGCCATCCGTGCTCGTGGATATGATAGAGTCCAGGCCTGGACCAAAAAGAACTTTCCCCTGAAACGGAAGGGATACTAATTTAGACTTGGAAGTCATGTCAGCAGACCACAAATTTAATCACAGAGCACTACGGGCTAGAACAGAGAAACCTGATGTCTTAGCATTCAGGCAAAAAACCTGCATATTTGCATCACAGATTAAAGGCCTTAATCTTTTACTGTATCTAATCGAGGGGAGTCTCCACCTAATTGAGGGGAGTCTCTACCTCGACCATAGCTGACAGTGGTCACACCAGTAGGTAGCCGCTCCAGCCACTGCAGCGATCGCCGCTGCCGGTTGGAAAACAAACCCTGTGAGTTAGAACATCTTTCTCAAAATAGATTCTAATTTTTTATCCATAGGCTCTTTGAACAACGAACTATCCACGAGGGGAATAGTCGTCCGCTTAGCAAGCATGGAGATAGCTCCATCCAGCTTAGGAATGGCCCCCCATAGCTCAAGCTGAGAGTCCGGAACAGGGAAAAGCTTCTTAAAAATGATAGAGGGAGAAAAGGACAAGCCAAGTTTCTCCCACTAGTTTTTAATAATAGTAGTCATCTTTACGGGAACTGGGAAGGTCTGAGGCACCACCCTGTCCTTGTAAACCTTATCTAGCTTAGGGATCGAAAGCACTTCCGGATGTTTCGGCTCCGGAAACGTAGTAAGCACTTCTTTCAGTAAAAAGCGCAAATGCTCCATCTTGTACTTAAAATCAAGCTCCTCCGTAGCCGGAGGCTTAGAAGACGCCGATTTCATCCCAGAGAGAGCGCCCTTCAACGAGTCTAAGAGACATCCAACGGAGCAGATGACCCCTGGGACGGAAGGCTATGTCTTTCCCTTCGCTTGCGCTTCGCAGGGCGTGGTAGGGCATGGAAGGCCGCAGAAACCGTCTCTTGCAACTGGGCAGCAAAATCTGGCAGCCACGAGGCCCCTCCTGCGGGAGGGTCAGTAGGGCCTTGGGGAGCTACATGTGTAATTGGACATGAAGGGAACTCACCTCGCAGGACGGAGAACGCTCAGAGGTGGACGGCTCAGTAGTACTAAATATCTCATTCTGTTTAGCTATTGCAATCTTATCAAAGCATGTGGAACACAGTTGAGCAAGCGGAACAACCTGTACCTCCTCACAATAAACACAGGTATTAGATTTCATTAAAGAGGGAGTATCCTCTAACATATCAGAGACCTCCATAGCTTGCGCCTTTAATACGGACTAGAAAGAATAAATGGCACCTTTATACACCAATGGCCGGGGCACTCACCACCTCCTATGACCCGGACACAGGGAAACCGTTATACTTCCCGCAATTGCCGATCAGGAAAGTGGAAGTTGAAGAGGCCACACCCGGTCACATGAAGTGCCATGCAGGACAACCTCTGCACTATAGAGAAAACGCGCCAAAAAGAGGCCGCGCATTGCTAGAGCCTCATCTCACACATGACGCAGCATCAAACAAAGATATTATGCATAAATCCCCCCCCCCTCCCCACTGTTCAATAATACCCCTTTCCAGGGATATTAACCCTTGATTCTAAAAGGAGACAAACTGTGACCCTGTCTTCTTGCGTTATCATATGTGTATAAATGAAACTATCTTACCAGAATCTATGCTGTGGAACAGGAACATGGCCCTTCAAGTGTGACAGGTTAGTAGAATCGCTCCTGACATGGACTTGAGTGCATAAAGCAGGCAGCGAAAATCGTCAATGCTGATTGCTTAAGGAGCTGTTAATCATGAGTCGGGATGGTTTCGCAGAAAGACTCTCCCTGCATCTCCGGACTCTAACTTTCACCCATGCTCTCACTGAGAGGCTGACAGGACTACTTAAAACTCCAGTCCCATTTCGAAGAGTACTACCTTCCATAAGAGACTACTCCAATCTTGCGACACTTCTCTGCGAACATCCTGTGACGAAAGGCAAAGAATGACTGGTAGATGAGGGGAGTGGGGGAGGTATTAAAGCCTTTGGCTGGGGTGTCTTTGCCTCCTCCTGGTGGCCAGGTTCTTAAAGGGATAGTAAACACCAAAAATGTGATTGTTTAAAAAAAGATAATCCCTTTATTTACCGTTACCCAGGTTTGCATAACCAACATTGAAATATACTTACCTCTGTAATTACCTTGTATCTAAGCTTCTGCTGACTGCCTCCTTATCTGAGATCTTTTGACTGACATGCATTTTAAACAAAATGCATTTTAGGGGGCCCTCTCTTCATGCTGTCTTGGGGGCAGCAGCAGGTTTCTTGGCCTGCTTGCCCTTGTTCCAGGACTGGTTAACTTTCCAGCCCTGCCTGTAACGAGCAACAGCTCCTTCCTGTTTTGGAGCGGAGGAAGCTGATGCTGCTCCTGCCTTGAAGTTACGAAAGGCACGAAAATTAGACTGTTTGGCCTTTGATTTGGCCCTGTCCTGAGGCAGAGCATGGCCCTTACCTCCCGTAATGTCAGCAATAATTTCTTTCAAGCCGGGCCAGAATAAGGTCTGCCCTTTGAAAGGAATATTAAGCAATTTAGATTTAGAAGTCACGTCAGCTGACCAGGATTTAAGTCATAGCGCTCTGCGCGCTTGGATGGCGAATCCGGAGTTCTTAGCCGTAAGTTTGGTTAAATGTACGACGGCATCAGAAACAAATGCGTTAGCTAGCTTAAGTGCTTTAAGCTTGTTCATAATTTCATCCAATGGAGCTGTGCGAATGGCCTCTTCCAGAGACTCAAACCAGAATGCCGCCGCAGCAGTGACAGGCGCAATGCATGCAAGGGGCTGTAAGATAAAACCTTGTTGAACAAACATTTTCTTAAGGTAACCCTCTAATTTCTTATCCATTGGATCTGAAAAGGCACAACTATCCTCCACCGGGATAGTGGTACGCTTAGCTAAAGTAGAAACTGCTCCCTCCACCTTAGGGACCGTCTGCCATAAGTCTCGTGTGGTGGCGTCTATAGGAAACATTTTCCTAAATATGGGAGGAGGGGAAAAGGGCACACCAGGTCTATCCCACTCCTTGCTAATAATCTCTGTAAGCCTTTTAGGTATAGGAAACACGTCAGTACACACCGGTACCGCATAGTATCTATCCAACCTACATCATTTTTCTGGAATTGCAACCGAGTTACAATCATTCAGAGCCGCTAATACCTCCCCTAGCAATATGCGGAGGTTCTCAAGCTTAAATTTAAACAGAATTTATGTTTACCTGATAAATTACTTTCTCCAACGGTGTGTCCGGTCCACGGCGTCATCCTTACTTGTGGGATATTCTCCTCCCCAACAGGAAATGGCAAAGAGCCCAGCAAAGCTGGTCACATGATCCCTCCTAGGCTCCGCCTACCCCAGTCATTCGACCGACGTTAAGGAGGAATATTTGCATAGGAGAAACCATATGATACCGTGGTGACTGTAGTTAAAGAAAATAAATTATCAGACCTGATTAAAAAAACCAGGGCGGGCCGTGGACCGGACACACCGTTGGAGAAAGTAATTTATCAGGTAAACATAAATTCTGTTTTCTCCAACATAGGTGTGTCCGGTCCACGGCGTCATCCTTACTTGTGGGAACCAATACCAAAGCTTTAGGACACGGATGAAGGGAGGGAGCAAATCAGGTCACCTAAATGGAAGGCACCACGGCTTGCAAAACCTTTCTCCCAAAAATAGCCTCAGAAGAAGCAAAAGTATCAAACTTGTAAAATTTGGTAAAAGTGTGCAGTGAAGACCAAGTCGCTGCCCTACATATCTGATCAACAGAAGCCTCGTTCTTGAAGGCCCATGTGGAAGCCACAGCCCTAGTGGAATGAGCTGTGATTCTTTCGGGAGGCTGCCGTCCGGCAGTCTCGTAAGCCAATCTGATGATGCTTTTAATCCAAAAAGAGAGAGAGGTAGAAGTTGCTTTTTGACCTCTCCTTTTACCAGAATAAACAACAAACAAGGAAGATGTTTGTCTAAAATCCTTTGTAGCATCTAAATAGAATTTTAGAGCGCGAACAACATCCAAATTGTGCAACAAACGTTCCTTCTTTGAAACTGGTTTCGGACACAGAGAAGGTACGATAATCTCCTGGTTAATGTTTTTGTTAGAAACAACTTTTGGAAGAAAACCAGGCTTAGTACGTAAAACCACCTTATCTGCATGGAACACCAGATAAGGAGGAGAACACTGCAGAGCAGATAATTCTGAAACTCTTCTAGCAGAAGAGATTGCAACTAAAAACAAAACTTTCCAAGATAATAACTTAATATCAACGGAATGTAAGGGTTCAAACGGAACCCCCTGAAGAACTGAAAGAACTAAATTGAGACTCCAAGGAGGAGTCAAAGGTTTGTAAACAGGCTTAATTCTAACCAGAGCCTGAACAAAGGCTTGAACATCTGGCACAGCTGCCAGCTTTTTGTGAAGTAACACAGACAAGGCAGAAATCTGTCCCTTCAGGGAACTTGCAGATAATCCTTTTTCCAATCCTTCTTGAAGGAAGGATAGAATCTTAGGAATCTTAACCTTGTCCCAAGGGAATCCTTTAGATTCACACCAACAGATATATTTTTTCCAAATTTTGTGGTAAATTTTTCTAGTTACAGGCTTTCTGGCCTGAACAAGAGTATCGATAACAGAATCTGAGAACCCTCGCTTCGATAAAATCAAGCGTTCAATCTCCAAGCAGTCAGCTGGAGTGAAACCAGGTTCGGATGTTCGAACGGACCCTGAACAAGAAGGTCTCGTCTCAAAGGTAGCTTCCAAGGTGGAGCCGATGACATATTCACCAGATCTGCATACCAAGTCCTGCGTGGCCACGCAGGAGCTATCAAGATCACCGACGCCCTCTCCTGATTGATCCTGGCTACCAGCCTGGGGATGAGAGGAAACGGCGGGAACACATAAGCTAGTTTGAAGGTCCAAGGTGCTACTAGTGCATCCACTAGAGCCGCCTTGGGATCCCTGGATCTGGACCCGTAGCAATGAACTTTGAAGTTCTGACGAGAGGCCATCAGATCCATGTCTGGAATGCCCCACAGCTGAGTGACTTGGGCAAAGATTTCCGGATGGAGTTCCCACTCCCCCGGATGCAATGTCTGACGACTCAGAAAATCCGCTTCCCAATTTTCCACTCCTGGGATGTGGATAGCGGACAGGTGGCAGGAGTGAGACTCCGCCCATAGAATGATTTTGGTCACTTCTTCCATCGCTAGAGAACTCCTTGTTCCCCCCTGATGGTTGATGTACGCAACAGTTGTCATGTTGTCTGATTGAAACCGTATGAACTTGGCCCTCGCTAGCTGAGGCCAAGCCTTGAGAGTATTGAATATCGCTCTCAGTTCCAGAATATTTATCGGTAGAAGAGATTCTTCCCGAGACCAAAGACCCTGAGCTTTCAGGGCTCCCCAGACCGCGCCCCAGCCCATCAGACTGGCGTCGGTCGTGACAATGACCCACTCTGGTCTGCGGAATGTCATCCCTTGTGACAGGTTGTCCAGGGACAGCCACCAACGGAGTGAGTCTCTGGTCCTCTGATTTACTTGTATCTTCGGAGACAAGTCTGTATAATCCCCATTCCACTGACTGAGCATGCACAGTTGTAATGGTCTTAGATGAATGCGCGCAAAAGGAACTATGTCCATTGCCGCTACCATCAACCCGATCACTTCCATGCACTGAGCTATGGAAGGAAGAGGAACGGAATGAAGTATCCGACAAGAGTCTAGAAGCTTTGTTTTTCTGGCCTCTGTCAGAAATATCCTCATTTCTAAGGAGTCTATTATTGTTCCCAAGAAGGGAACCCTTGTTGACGGAGATAGAGAACTCTTTTCCACGTTCACTTTCCATCCGTGAGATCTGAGAAAGGCCAGGACGATGTCCGTGTGAGCCTTTGCTTGAGGAAGGGACGACGCTTGAATCAGAATGTCGTCCAAGTAAGGTACTACAGCAATGCCCCTTGGTCTTAGCACCGCTAGAAGGGACCCTAGTACCTTTGTGAAAATCCTTGGAGCAGTGGCTAATCCGAAAGGAAGCGCCACGAACTGGTAATGCTTGTCCAGGAATGCGAACCTCAGGAACCGATGATGTTCCTTGTGGATAGGAATATGTAGATACGCATCCTTTAAATCCACCGTGGTCATGAATTGACCTTCCTGGATGGAAGGAAGAATAGTTCGAATGGTTTCCATCTTGAACGATGGAACCTTGAGAAACTTGTTTAAGATCTTGAGATCTAAGATTGGTCTGAACGTTCCCTCTTTTTTGGGAACTATGAACAGATTGGAGTAGAACCCCATCCCTTGTTCTCTTAATGGAACAGGATGAATCACTCCCATTTTTAACAGGTCTTCTACACAATGTAAGAATGCCTGTCTTTTTATGTGGTCTAAAGACAACTGAGACCTGTGGAACCTCCCCCTTGGGGGAAGTCCCTTGAATTCCAGAAGATAACCTTGGGAGACTATTTCTAGCGCCCAAGGATCCAGAACATCTCTTGCCCAAGCCTGAGCGAAGAGAGAGAGTCTGCCCCCCACCAGATCCGGTCCCGGATCGGGGGCCAACTTTTCATGCAGTCTTGGTAGCAGTGGCAGGTTTCTTGGCCTGCTTTCCCTTGTTCCAGCCTTGCATTGGTCTCCAAGCTGGCTTGGCTTGAGAAGTATTACCCTCTTGCTTAGAGGACGTAGCACCTCGGGCTGGTCCGTTTTTTACGAAAGGGACAAAAAGTAGGTTTATTTTTTGCCTTGAAAGGCCGATCCTGAGGAAGGGCGTGGCCCTTACCCCCAGTGATATCAGAGATAATCTCTTTCAAGTCAGGGCCAAACAGCGTTTTCCCCTTGAAAGGAATGTTAAGTAGCTTGTTCTTGGAAGACGCATCAGCCGACCAAGATTTCAACCAAAGCGCTCTGCGCGCCACAATAGCAAACCCAGAATTCTTAGCCGCTAACCTAGCCAATTGCAAAGTGGCGTCTAGGGTGAAAGAATTAGCCAATTTGAGAGCATTGATTCTGTCCATAATCTCCTCATAAGGAGGAGAATCACTATCGACCGCCTTTATCAGCTCATCGAACCAGAAACATGCGGCTGTAGCGACAGGGACAATGCATGCAATTGGTTGTAGAAGGTAACCCTGCTGAACAAACATCTTTTTAAGCAAACCTTCTAATTTTTTATCCATAGGATCTTTGAAAGCACAACTATCCTCTATGGGTATAGTGGTGCGTTTGTTTAAAGTGGAAACCGCCCCCTCGACCTTGGGGACTGTCTGCCATAAGTCCTTTCTAGGGTCGACCAAAGGAAACAATTTTTTAAATATGGGGGGAGGGACGAAAGGAATACCGGGCCTTTCCCATTCTTTATTAACAATGTCCGCCACCCGCTTGGGTATAGGAAAAGCTTCTGGGAGCCCCGGCACCTCTAGGAACTTGTCCATTTTACATAGTTTCTCTGGGATGACCAACTTGTCACAATCATCCAGAGTGGATAATACCTCCTTAAGCAAAATGCGGAGATGTTCCAACTTAAATTTAAATGCAATCACATCAGGTTCAGCCTGTTGAGAAATGTTCCCTGAATCAGTAATTTCTCCCTCAGACAAAACTTCCCTGGCCCCATCAGACTGGGTTAGGGGCCCTTCAGAGATATTAGTATCAGCGTTGCCATGCTCTTCAGTATCTAAAACAGAGCAGCCGCGCTTACGCTGACAAGTGTTCATTTGGGCTAAAATGTTTTTGACAGAATTATCCATTACAGCCGTTAATTGTTGCATAGTAAGGAGTATTGGCGCGCTAGATGTACTAGGGGCCTCCTGAGTGGGCAAGACTCGTGTAGACGAAGGAGGGAATGATGCAGTACCATGCTTACTCCCCTCACTTGAGGAATCATCTTGGGCATCATTGTCATTATCACATAAATCACATTTATTTAAATGAATAGGAATTCTGGCTTCCCCACATTCAGAACACAGTCTATCTGGTAGTTCAGACATGTTAAACAGGCATAAACTTGATAACAAAGTACAAAAAACGTTTTAAAATAAAACCGTTACTGTCACTTTAAATTTTAAACTGAACACACTTTATTACTGCAATTGCGAAAAAACATGAAGGAATTGTGCAAAATTCACCAAATTTTCACCACAGTGTCTTAAAGCCTTAAAAGTATTGCACACCAAATTTGGAAGCTTTAACCCTTAAAATAACGGAACCGGAGCCGTTTTAAACTTTAACCCCTTTACAGTCCCTGGTATCTGCTTTGCTGAGACCCAACCAAGCCCAAAGGGGAATACGATACCAAATGACGCCTTCAGAAAGTCTTATCTAAGTGTCAGAGCTCCTCTCACATGCGACTGCATGCCATGCCTCTCAAAAACAAGTGCGCCACACCGGCGCGAAAATGAGGCTCTGCTTATGCTTTGGGAAAGCCCCTAAGGTATAAGGTGTCTAATACAGTGCCTGCCGATATTATTATATCAAAATACCCAGATAAAATGATTCCTCAAGGCTAAATATGTGTTAATAATGAATCGATTTAGCCCAAAAAAAGTCTACAGTCTTAATAAGCCCTTGTGAAGCCCTTATTTACGATCGTAATAAACATGGCTTACCGGATCCCATAGGGAAAATGACAGCTTCCAGCATTACATCGTCTTGTTAGAATGTGTCATACCTCAAGCAGCAAGAGACTGCATACTGTTCCCCCAACTGAAGTTAATTGCTCTCAACAGTCCTGTGTGGAACAGCCATGGATTTTAGTTACGGTTGCTAAAATCATTTTCCTCATACAAACAGAAATCTTCATCTCTTTTCTGTTTCTGAGTAAATAGTACATACCAGCACTATTTCAAAATAACAAACTCTTGATTGAATAATAAAAACTACAGTTAAACACTAAAAAACTCTAAGCCATCTCCGTGGAGATGTTGCCTGTACAACGGCAAAGAGAATGACTGGGGTAGGCGGAGCCTAGGAGGGATCATGTGACCAGCTTTGCTGGGCTCTTTGCCATTTCCTGTTGGGGAGGAGAATATCCCACAAGTAAGGATGACGCCGTGGACCGGACACACCTATGTTGGAGAAATTAGAAATCTCTGAATCCAGTCTCCCTGGATCAGATCCGTCACCCACAGAATGAAGCTTTCCGTCTTCACGTTCTGCAAACTGTGACGCAGTATCTGACATGGCTCTCACCTCATCCGCGCGCTCTGTCCTTAACCCAGAGCTATTGCGCTTGCCTCTTAATTCTGGCAATTTAGATAATACTTCTGTCATAACAGTAGCCATGTCTTGCAAAGTGATTTGTAAGGGCCTCCCTGATGTACTTGGCGCCACAAAATCACGCACCTCCTGAGCGGGAGGCGAAGGTACTGACACGTGAGGAGAGTTAGTCGGCATAACTTCCCCCTCGTTGTCTGGTGATAATTTCTTTACATGTAAAGATTGACTTTTATTTAAAGTAGCATCAATGCAATTAGTACATAAATTTCTATTGGGCTCCACATTGGCCTTTAAACATAGTGAACAAAGAGATTAATCTGTGTCAGACATGTTTAAACAGACTAGCAATGAGACTAGCAAGCTTGGAAATACTTTTCTAAATAAATTTACAAGCAATATAAAAAACACTACTGTGCCTTTAAGAAGCACAAAAAGCTGTCACAGTTGAAATAACAATGAACCAAAATAGTTATAGCAACCAATTTTTTCACAGTAAATGTATTAAGTTAGCAAAGGATTGCACCCACCAGCAAATGGATGATTAACCCCTTAATACCCAAAAACGGATTAACAATTTAATAATTAACGTTTTTCTCACAGTCAAAACACACTGTCACAGGTCTCTGTGACTGATTACCTCCCTCAAAATGAATTTTGAAGACCCCTGAGCTCTCTAGAGACGATCTGGATCATGGAGGATGAAGTAGACAGATTGTGACTGAATTTTTACTGCGCAAAAAAGCGCTAAAATAGGCCCCTCCCACTCATATTACAACAGTGGGGAAGCTCAGAAAACTGTTTCTATGCAGAAAACAAAGATGGCCATGTGGTAAAAATCATGCCCCAATAAGTTTTATCACCAAGTACCTCACAAAAAACGATTAACATGCCAGTAAACGTTTTAAACATACATTTGAAAAGTTATGAATTGTTATTAATAAGCCTGCTACCAGTCGCTTTTACTGCAGTTAAGGCTCATACATTATTTCAGTATTAACAGTATTTTCAGAGTCAATTCCATTCCTTAGAAAAATACATTCAGTGTACACACACTCATCAGCCTAATACCAGTCGCTATCACTGCATTTAAGGCTGAACTTACTTTACATTGGTATCAGCAGTATTTTCTCAGTCAATTCCATTCCTCAGAAAAATAATTTACTGCACATACCTCATTTGCAGGGGGGCCCTGCATGCTATTCCCCTTCTCTGAAGTTACCTCACTCCTCAGATGAGAACAGCCAGTGGATCTTAGTTACGTCTGCTAAGATCATAGAAAACGCAGGCAGATTCTTCTTCTAATGCTGCCTGAGAACAAACAGCACACTCCGGTGCCATTTAAAATAACAAACTTTTGATTGTAGAAATAAACTAAGTTAAAAAACACCACAGACCTCTCACAGCAACCTATCTAGTTAGGCTGCAAGAGAATGACTGAATATGACATGTGAGGGGAGGAGCTATGTCGCAAGCTCTGCTGGGTGATCCTCTTGCAGCTTCCTGTTAGGAAGAGATATATTCCATAAGTAATGGATGACCCGTGGACTGACTACACTTAACAAGAGAAATAAAGTTACCACTTACCTTTAGACTTATGCCAGGCAGCGCGGCAGCTCACTAGGTTTGAGAGGACAGTTCCCTCACATGGACCTGTGGATAAAAAAAGAGACTTAGTAATCTTGCTCAGGCTTGCACGATTAGGGCAGCATTAAATAGATGGGTGGTGCAGTGATGATTGTACCCCACAAGTTCCCATTGCTTGAAAGCCACCAATGCTCTACTGAAGAGACTGATATGGAATACCGCTACACCCTGGAACAAAGCAGAACAATCTTGCACTGCTGAAAAATAATAAAATCTTGCTTGAAGAATCTTCTTTCCAACACCTAAACATTACCACTTCCTTAATCTAACGTAGGCGAAGAGAATGACTGGGGTTGGAGGGAAGGGAGGTGATATTTAACAGTTTGCTGTGGTGCTCTTTGCCGCCTTCTGCTGGGCAGGAGTGATATTACCAATAGTAATTAGATGATCCGTGGACCCACCGTGTCATTAGAAAAAAAATCACATGTTCTATCTAAAACATTGGGTTTCATATCCCATTAAATTCTGCAAATCAATTGTGCTTTGTGTGACATTTATAAATAACAGAAAAAGTTATAATTTTGCACAATATTACACTGCCCCCAATCCTCAGAATAGGAAAACTTGAATTTTTCATAAGGAGCAAAATAAATTATGAAAGTATATTACAACATTATTATTATTACATACAAGACTTTTTACTACTTCTATACACAAATGTCACCTCAATTAAAAAAAATAAAAGATTATGATAACAATGCAATGGACCTAAAGCACATTATGCATACACTATATACTCTCTCTTGCTGCAATAGGAATTCAAATAGCTGCTAGGTCTTGGATGATTAAAAAATGGGGTGCTCAACCTTGGTGCTCCACAGGTTTTGGAAATACATTTCTCATGACGCTCAGTGTGAACATAATGGGAAATGTAGCTCCAAAACCTCCGGAGCACCAAGGTTGAGCACTCCTAATCTAAACTTTCATCTCATTTGGACAAATCGCACACACTACTGGATAACATAGATCAAAACTGATATATTACAGACTAGGAGAAATCTTAAGAAAACCAAAAAACAGAAACCAGCAGTCAATAACTTAAATTATGCTTACCTGATAATTTTATTTTCTTCAGACCAAAAGAGTCCACACAGCTGCATTCATTACTTTTGGGAATTCAGAACCTGGCCACCAGGAGGAGGGTAAGACATCCCAGCCAAAGGCTTAAATACCCCTCCCACTTCCCCATCCCCCAGTCATTCTGCCGAGGGACAAGGAACAGTAGGAGAAATATCAGGGTGAAAAAGTGTCCGAAGAACAAAAATAAGAGACACCACACAAAAAAAAAATACGGGTGGGGAGCTGTGGACTCTGTCTGAAGAAAAGAAAATGATCAGGTAAGAATAATTTAAAGGGACACTGTACCCAAATTTTTTCTTTCGTGATTCAGATAGAGCATGGCATTTTAAGCAACTTTCTAATTTACTCCTATTATCAATTTTTCTTCATTCTCTTGGTATCTTTATTTGAAATGCAAGAAAGTAAGTTTAGGTGCCGGCCCATTTTTGGTGATCAACCTGGGTTGTTCTTGCTGATTGGTGGATAAACTCATCCACCAATAAAAAAGTGCTGTCCAGAGTTCTGAATAAAAAAAAAAGCTTAGATGTCTTCTTTTTAAAATAAAGATAGCAAGAGAACGAAGAAAAATTGATAATATGAATAAATTACAAAGTGTCTTAAAATTGCATGCTCTATCTGAATCATGAAAGAAAAAAATTGGGTTCAGTGTCCCTTTAAGTTTTTCTTCATAAACAGAAAGAGTCCACAGCTGCATTCATTACTTTTGGGAAAACAATACCGAAGCTATAGAGGACACAGAATGCTAAAACGGGAGGGTACAAAGAGACAGCCCATTCTGAGGGCACTAGGCCTGAAAACTACTACCCAAACAAAAAACAGCTTCGACCGAGGCCAAGAAAAAAAGGAAAAAGGCCCAAGGACACTGACCCGAAGAAGTCCATAACCTTGCTAGAAACCGCATCCAAGGAGTCTGAACAGAGAAGAGAATCTTCCCTAAGCAGAGTGTGTCCACACCCTGGAAACAACCGAAGACAAAGGACTCCCAAAACCGCTGAAGAGCAGCTCAGAATATCTAAATATTCAGGAACCCTAAGCCCCGTGCTCCAAGCTCATTTAGGCAAACACCTGACATTGACACCAGAAGAACCAAAACTCTGCACTCTACCATCATCCAAAGACGAATCCCAAGAATGCAGCCAGACCTACCCAAAAGAAATTAACGTGGAAGATAAACAGAGCCCCCCCAAGGAAGGCTTACCAAAAACTCTCATAACTCGAGTACAAAATTTGCAGAGCAAACAGATCTCTGATCCTGCTCCAAGCATCAGACCAACCCAAGCGATAGGCATGTCTCATAAAACAAGGTAATCCCAAACCCCCTGGGGAATGGAAAATGAGAGGAGCTCACCCCCCACCCCCCAGAGCTTAGGTGCCAACCCAATCCGCTCTTCCAAAATTAAGGGCACTCCCAAGGAGAAGCCCCTAGGACTTGGTATAGAAAAAGGGCAAATAGACCCCCCTAGGAAGTCCTTGCACAATACCCCTGTTTTTTCCACAGGGACACTTTCCAAAAGTCAGAACAGGACAAGCCACAGAGCCGCATGATGCTGCCCCCTGCATAACATAAATAAAAGTAACTTGGTCCAAACTCCTGCATGCAACCCTCCAGAGAGAAGAAAAACCCACCTCTGAGCACCAGGCGGTACTGAGGTAGTCTAACCAACACCCCCAAAGGGGAGAGAACAGACAAAAAACAGCGCACATGCCCACAATGAAATGAGGAAGCCGTAGCCTGAATCAAAGTCCAGGACCGAATGGCGAATCATTCAGACACAACTGTTTATTGCAACAAAGAAAAACAGAATTTATGTTTACCTGATAAATTACTTTCTCCAACGGTGTGTCCGGTCCACGGCGTCATCCTTACTTGTGGGATATTCTCTTCCCCAACAGGAAATGGCAAAGAGCCCAGCAAAGCTGGTCACATGATCCCTCCTAGGCTCCGCCTACCCCAGTCATTCGACCGACGTTAAGGAGGAATATTTGCATAGGAGAAACCATATGGTACCGTGGTGACTGTAGTTAAAGAAAATAAATTATCAGACCTGATTAAAAAAACCAGGGCGGGCCGTGGACCGGACACACCGTTGGAGAAAGTAATTTATCAGGTAAACATAAATTCTGTTTTCTCCAACATAGGTGTGTCCGGTCCACGGCGTCATCCTTACTTGTGGGAACCAATACCAAAGCTTTAGGACACGGATGAAGGGAGGGAGCAAATCAGGTCACCTAAATGGAAGGCACCACGGCTTGCAAAACCTTTCTCCCAAAAATAGCCTCAGAAGAAGCAAAAGTATCAAACTTGTAAAATTTGGTAAAAGTGTGCAGTGAAGACCAAGTCGCTGCCCTACATATCTGATCAACAGAAGCCTCGTTCTTGAAGGCCCATGTGGAAGCCACAGCCCTAGTGGAATGAGCTGTGATTCTTTCGGGAGGCTGCCGTCCGGCAGTCTCGTAAGCCAATCTGATGATGCTTTTAATCCAAAAAGAGAGAGAGGTAGAAGTTGCTTTTTGACCTCTCCTTTTACCAGAATAAACAACAAACAAGGAAGATGTTTGTCTAAAATCCTTTGTAGCATCTAAATAGAATTTTAGAGCGCGAACAACATCCAAATTGTGCAACAAACGTTCCTTCTTTGAAACTGGTTTCGGACACAGAGAAGGTACGATAATCTCCTGGTTAATGTTTTTGTTAGAAACAACTTTTGGAAGAAAACCAGGTTTAGTACGTAAAACCACCTTATCTGCATGGAACACCAGATAAGGAGGAGAACACTGCAGAGCAGATAATTCTGAAACTCTTCTAGCAGAAGAAATTGCAACTAAAAACAAAACTTTCCAAGATAACAACTTAATATCAACGGAATGCAAGGGTTCAAACGGAACCCCCTGAAGAACTGAAAGAACTAAATTGAGACTCCAAGGAGGAGTCAAAGGTTTGTAAACAGGCTTAATTCTAACCAGAGCCTGAACAAAGGCTTGAACATCTGGCACAGCGGCCAGCTTTTTGTGAAGTAACACAGACAAGGCAGAAATCTGTCCCTTCAGGGAACTTGCAGATAATCCTTTTTCCAATCCTTCTTGAAGGAAGGATAGAATCCTAGGAATCTTAACCTTGTCCCAAGGGAATCCTTTAGATTCACACCAACAGATATATTTTTTCCAAATTTTGTGGTAAATCTTTCTAGTTACAGGCTTTCTGGCCTGAACAAGAGTATCGATAACAGAATCTGAGAATCCTCGCTTCGATAAGATCAAGCGTTCAATCTCCAAGCAGTCAGCTGGAGTGAAACCAGATTCGGATGTTCGAACGGACCCTGAACAAGAAGGTCTCGTCTCAAAGGTAGCTTCCAAGGAGGAGCCGATGACATATTCACCAGATCTGCGTACCAAGTCCTGCGTGGCCACGCAGGAGCTATCAAGATCACCGACGCCCTCTCCTGATTGATCCTGGCTACCAGCCTGGGGATGAGAGGAAACGGCGGGAACACATAAGCTAGTTTGAAGGTCCAAGGTGCTACTAGTGCATCCACTAGAGCCGCCTTGGGATCCCTGGATCTGGACCCGTAGCAAGGAACTTTGAAGTTCTGACGAGAGGCCATCAGATCCATGTCTGGAATGCCCCACAGCTGAGTGACTTGGGCAAAGATTTCCGGATGGAGTTCCCACTCCCCCGGATGCAATGTCTGACGACTCAGAAAATCCGCTTCCCAATTTTCCACTCCTGGGATGTGGATAGCAGACAGGTGGCAGGAGTGAGACTCCGCCCATAGAATGATTTTGGTCACTTCTTCCATCGCCAGGGAACTCCTTGTTCCCCCCTGATGGTTGATGTACGCAACAGTTGTCATGTTGTCTGATTGAAACCGTATGAACTTGGCCCTCGCTAGCTGAGGCCAAGCCTTGAGAGCATTGAATATCGCTCTCAGTTCCAGAATATTTATCGGTAGAAGAGATTCTTCCCGAGACCAAAGACCCTGAGCTTTCAGGGATCCCCAGACCGCGCCCCAGCCCATCAGACTGGCGTCGGTCGTGACAATGACCCACTCTGGTCTGCGGAATGTCATCCCTCGTGACAGGTTGTCCAGGGACAGCCACCAACGGAGTGAGTCTCTGGTCCTCTGATTTACTTGTATCTTCGGAGACAAGTCTGTATAGTCCCCATTCCACTGACTGAGCATGCACAGTTGTAATGGTCTTAGATGAATGCGTGCAAAAGGAACTATGTCCATTGCCGCTACCATCAACCCAATCACTTCCATGCACTGAGCTATGGAAGGAAGAGGAACGGAATGGAGTATCCGACAAGAGTCTAGAAGTTTTGTTTTTCTGGCCTCTGTCAGAAAAATCCTCATTTCTAAGGAGTCTATTATTGTTCCCAAGAAGGGAACCCTTGTTGACGGAGATAGAGAACTCTTTTCCACGTTCACTTTCCATCCGTGAGATCTGAGAAAGGCCAGGACAATGTCCGTGTGAGCCTTTGCTTGAGGAAGGGACGACGCTTGAATCAGAATGTCGTCCAAGTAAGGTACTACAGCAATGCCCCTTGGTCTTAGCACAGCTAGAAGGGACCCTAGTACCTTTGTGAAAATCCTTGGAGCAGTGGCTAATCCGAAAGGAAGCGCCACGAACTGGTAATGTTTGTCCAGGAATGCGAACCTCAGGAACCGATGATGTTCCTTGTGGATAGGAATATGTAGATACGCATCCTTTAAATCCACCGTGGTCATGAATTGACCTTCCTGGATGGAAGGAAGAATAGTTCGAATGGTTTCCATCTTGAACGATGGAACCTTGAGAAACTTGTTTAAGATCTTGAGATCTAAGATTGGTCTGAACGTTCCCTCTTTTTTGGGAACTATAAACAGATTGGAGTAGAACCCCATCCCTTGTTCTTCTTAATGGAACGGGATGAATCACTCCCATTTTTAACAGGTCTTCTACACAATGTAAGAATGCCTGTCTTTTTATGTGGTCTGAAGACAACTGAGACCTGTGGAACCTCCCCCTTGGGGGAAGTCCCTTGAATTCCAGAAGATAACCTTGGGAGACTATTTCTAGCGCCCAAGGATCCAGAACATCTCTTGCCCAAGCCTGAGCGAAGAGAGAGAGTCTGCCCCCCACCAGATCCGGTCCCGGATCGGGGGCCAACATTTCATGCTGTCTTGGTAGCAGTGGCAGGTTTCTTGGCCTGCTTTCCCTTGTTCCAGCCTTGCATTGGTCTCCAAGCTGGCTTGGCTTGAGAAGTATTACCCTCTTGCTTAGAGGACGTAGCACTTTGGGCTGGTCCGTTTCTACGAAAGGGACGAAAATTAGGTTTATTTTTTGCCTTGAAAGGCCGATCCTGAGGAAGGGCGTGGCCCTTACCCCCAGTGATATCCGAGATAATCTCTTTCAAGTCAGGGCCAAACAGCGTTTTCCCCTTGAAAGGAATGTTAAGTAGCTTGTTCTTGGAAGACGCATCAGCCGACCAAGATTTCAACCAAAGCGCTCTGCGCGCCACAATAGCAAACCCAGAATTCTTAGCCGCTAACCTAGCCAATTGCAAAGTGGCGTCTAGGGTGAAAGAATTAGCCAATTTGAGAGCATTGATTCTGTCCTTAATCTCCTCATAAGGAGGAGAATCACTGTCGACCGCCTTTATCAGCTCATCGAACCAGAAACATGCGGCTGTAGCGACAGGGACAATGCATGAAATTGGTTGTAGAAGGTAACCCTGCTGAACAAACATCTTTTTAAGCAAACCTTCTAATTTTTTATCCATAGGATCTTTGAAAGCACAACTATCCTCTATGGGTATAGTGGTGCGTTTGTTTAAAGTGGAAACCGCTCCCTCGACCTTGGGGACTGTCTGCCATAAGTCCTTTCTGGGGTCGACCATAGGAAACAATTTTTTAAATATGGGGGGAGGGACGAAAGGAATACCGGGCCTTTCCCATTCTTTATTAACAATGTCCGCCACCCGCTTGGGTATAGGAAAAGCTTCTGGGAGCCCCGGCACCTCTAGGAACTTGTCCATTTTACATAGTTTCTCTGGGATGACCAACTTGTCACAATCATCCAGAGTGGATAATACCTCCTTAAGCAGAATGCGGAGATGTTCCAACTTAAATTTAAATGAAATCACATCAGGTTCAGCTTGTTGAGAAATGTTCCCTGAATCAGTAATTTCTCCCTCAGACAAAACCTCCCTGGCCCCATCAGACTGAGTTAGGGGCCCTTCAGAAATATTAATATCAGCGTCGTCATGCTCTTCAGTATCTAAAACAGAGCAGTCGCGCTTACGCTGATAAGTGTTCATTTTGGCTAAAATGTTTTTGACAGAATTATCCATTACAGCCGTTAATTGTTGCATAGTAAGGAGTATTGGCGCGCTAGATGTACTAGGGGCCTCCTGAGTGGGCAAGACTCGTGTAGACGAAGGAGGGAATGATGCAGTACCATGCTTACTCCCCTCACTTGAGGAATCATCTTGGGCATCATTGTCATTGTCACATAAATCACATTTATTTAAATGAATAGGAATTCTGGCTTCCCCACATTCAGAACACAGTCTATCTGGTAGTTCAGACATGTTAAACAGGCATAAACTTGATAACAAGTACAAAAAACGTTTTAAAATAAAACCGTTACTGTCACTTTAAATTTTAAACTGAACACACTTTATTACTGCAAATGCGAAAAAACATGAAGGAATTGTTCAAAATTTACCAAATTTTCACCACAGTGTCTTAAAGCCTTAAAAGTATTGCACACCAAATTTGGAAGCTTTAACCCTTAAAATAACGGAACCGGAGCCGTTTTGAACTTTAACCCCTTTACAGTCCCTGGTATCTGCTTTGCTGAGACCCAACCAAGCCCCAAGGGGAATACGATACCAAATGACGCCTTCAGAAAGTCTTTTCTAAGTATCAGAGCTCCTCTCACATGCGACTGCATGCCATGCCTCTCAAAAACAAGTGCGCAACACCGGCGCGAAAATGAGGCTCTGCCTATGCTTTGGGAAAGCCCCTAAAGAATAAGGTGTCTAAAACAGTGCCTGCCGATATTATTATATCAAAATACCCAGATAAAATGATTCCTCAAGGCTAAATATGTGTTAATAATCAATCGATTTAGCCCAAAAAAAGTCTACAGTCTTAATAAGCCCTTTTTGAAGCCCTTATTTACAATCGTAATAAACATGGCTTACCGGATCCCAGAGGGAAAATGACAGCTTCCAGCATTACATCGTCTTGTTAGAATGTGTCATACCTCAAGCAGCAAGAGACTGCTCACTGTTCCCCCAACTGAAGTTAATTGCTCTCAACAGTCCTGTGTGGAACAGCCATGGATTTTAGTGACGGTTGCTAAAATCATTTTCCTCATACAAACAGAAATCTTCATCTCTTTTCTGTTTCTGAGTAAATAGTACATACCAGCACTATTTCAAAATAACAAACTCTTGATTGAATAATAAAAACTACAGTTAAACACTAAAAAACTCTAAGCCATCTCCGTGGAGATGTTGCCTGTACAACGGCAAAGAGAATGACTGGGGTAGGCGGAGCCTAGGAGGGATCATGTGACCAGCTTTGCTGGGCTCTTTGCCATTTCCTGTTGGGGAAGAGAATATCCCACAAGTAAGGATGACGCCGTGGACCGGACACACCTATGTTGGAGAAACCAGGTTTAGTACGTAAAACCACCTTATCTGCATGGAACACCAGATAAGGAGGAGAACACTGCAGAGCAGATAATTCTGAAACTCTTCTAGCAGAAGAAATTGCAACTAAAAATAAAACTTTCCAAGATAATAACTTAATATCAACGGAATGTAAGGGTTCAAACGGAACCCCCTGAAGAACTGAAAGAACTAAATTGAGACTCCAAGGAGGAGTCAAAGGTTTGTAAACAGGCTTAATTCTAACCAGAGCCTGAACAAAAGCTTGAACATCTGGCACAGCTGCCAGCTTTTTGTGAAGTAACACAGACAAGGCAGAAATCTGTCCCTTCAGGGAACTTGCAGATAATCCTTTTTCCAATCCTTCTTGAAGGAAGGATAAAATCTTAGGAATCTTAACCTTGTCCCAAGGGAATCCTTTAGATTCACACCAACAGATATATTTTTTCCAAATTTTGTGGTAAATCTTTCTAGTTACAGGCTTTCTGGCCTGAACAAGAGTATCGATAACAGAATCTGAGAACCCTCGCTTCGATAAGATCAAGCGTTCAATCTCCAAGCAGTCAGCTGGAGTGAAACCAGATTCGGATGTTCGAACGGACCCTGAACAAGCAGGTCTCGTCTCAAAGGTAGCTTCCAAGGTGGAGCCGATGACATATTCACCAGATCTGCATACCAAGTCCTGCGTGGCCACGCAGGAGCTATCAAGATCACCGACGCCCTCTCCTGATTGATCCTGGCTACCAGCCTGGGGATGAGAGGAAACGGCGGGAACACATAAGCTAGTTTGAAGGTCCAAGGTGCTACTAGTGCATCCACTAGAGCCGCCTTGGGATCCCTGGATCTGGACCCGTAGCAAGGAACTTTGAAGTTCTGACGAGAGGCCATCAGATCCATGTCTGGAATGCCCCACAGCTGAGTGACTTGGGCAAAGATTTCCGGATGGAGTTCCCACTCCCCCGGATGTAATGTCTGACGACTCAGAAAATCCGCTTCCCAATTTTCCACTCCTGGGATGTGGATAGCAGACAGGTGGCAGGAGTGAGACTCCGCCCATAGAATGATTCTGGTCACTTCTTCCATCGCTAGGGAACTCCTTGTTCCCCCCTGATGGTTGATGTACGCAACAGTTGTCATGTTGTCTGATTGAAACCGTATGAACTTGGCCCTCGCTAGCTGAGGCCAAGCCTTGAGAGCATTGAATATCGCTCTCAGTTCCAGAATATTTATCGGTAGAAGAGATTCTTCCCGAGACCAAAGACCCTGAGCTTTCAGGGATCCCCAGACCGCGCCCCAGCCCATCAGACTGGCGTCGGTCGTGACAATGACCCACTCTGGTCTGCGGAATGTCATCCCTTGTGACAGGTTGTCCAGGGACAGCCACCAACGGAGTGAGTCTCTGGTCCTCTGATTTACTTGTATCTTCGGAGACAAGTCTGTATAGTCCCCATTCCACTGACTGAGCATGCACAGTTGTAATGGTCTTAGATGAATGCGCGCAAAAGGAACTATGTCCATTGCCGCTACCATCAACCCGATCACTTCCATGCACTGAGCTATGGAAGGAAGAGGAACGGAATGAAGTATCCGACAAGAGTCTAGAAGTTTTGTTTTTCTGGCCTCTGTCAGAAAAATCCTCATTTCTAAGGAGTCTATTATTGTTCCCAAGAAGGGAACCCTTGTTGACGGAGATAGAGAACTCTTTTCCACGTTCACTTTCCATCCGTGAGATCTGAGAAAGGCCAGGACAATGTCCGTGTGAGCCTTTGCTTGAGGAAGGGACGACGCTTGAATCAGAATGTCGTCCAAGTAAGGTACTACAGAAATGCCCCTTGGTCTTAGCACAGCTAGAAGGGACCCTAGTACCTTTGTGAAAATCCTTGGAGCAGTGGCTAATCCGAAAGGAAGCGCCACGAACTGGTAATGCTTGTCCAGGAATGCGAACCTTAGGAACCGATGATGTTCCTTGTGGATAGGAATATGTAGATACGCATCCTTTAAATCCACCGTGGTCATGAATTGACCTTCCTGGATGGAAGGAAGAATAGTTCGAATGGTTTCCATCTTGAACGATGGAACCTTGAGAAACTTGTTTAAGATCTTGAGATCTAAGATTGGTCTGAACGTTCCCTCTTTTTTGGGAACTATGAACAGATTGGAGTAGAACCCCATCCCTTGTTCTCTTAATGGAACAGGATGAATCACTCCCATTTTTAACAGGTCTTCTACACAATGTAAGAATGCCTGTCTTTTTATGTGGTCTGAAGACAACTGAGACCTGTGGAACCTCCCCCTTGGGGGAAGTCCCTTGAATTCCAGAAGATAACCTTGGGAGACTATTTCTAGCGCCCAAGGATCCAGAACATCTCTTGCCCAAGCCTGAGCGAAGAGAGAGAGTCTGCCCCCCACCAGATCCGGTCCCGGATCGGGGGCCAACATTTCATGCTGTCTTGGTAGCAGTGGCAGGTTTCTTGGCCTGCTTTCCCTTGTTCCAGCCTTGCATTGGTCTCCAAGCTGGCTTGGCTTGAGAAGTATTACCCTCTTGCTTAGAGGACGTAGCACTTTGGGCTGGTCCGTTTCTACGAAAGGGACGAAAATTAGGTTTATTTTTTGCCTTGAAAGGCCGATCCTGAGGAAGGGCGTGGCCCTTACCCCCAGTGATATCAGAGATAATCTCTTTCAAGTCAGGGCCAAACAGCGTTTTCCCCTTGAAAGGAATGTTAAGTAGCTTGTTCTTGGAAGACGCATCAGCCGACCAAGATTTCAACCAAAGCGCTCTGCGCGCCACAATAGCAAACCCAGAATTCTTAGCCGCTAACCTAGCCAATTGCAAAGTGGCGTCTAGGGTGAAAGAATTAGCCAATTTGAGAGCATTGATTCTGTCCATAATCTCCTCATAAGGAGGAGAATCACTATCAACCGCCTTTATCAGCTCATCGAACCAGAAACATGCGGCTGTAGCGACAGGGACAATGCATGAAATTGGTTGTAGAAGGTAACCCTGCTGAACAAACATCTTTTTAAGCAAACCTTCTAATTTTTTATCCATAGGATCTTTGAAAGCACAACTATCCTCTATGGGTATAGTGGTGCGTTTGTTTAAAGTGGAAACCGCTCCCTCGACCTTGGGGACTGTCTGCCATAAGTCCTTTCTGGGGTCGACCATAGGAAACAATTTTTTAAATATGGGGGGAGGGACGAAAGGAATACCGGGCCTTTCCCATTCTTTATTAACAATGTCCGCCACCCGCTTGGGTATAGGAAAAGCTTCTGGGAGCCCCGGCACCTCTAGGAACTTGTCCATTTTACATAGTTTCTCTGGGATGACCAACTTGTCACAATCATCCAGAGTGGATAATACCTCCTTAAGCAGAATGCGGAGATGTTCCAACTTAAATTTAAATGTAATCACATCAGGTTCAGCTTGTTGAGAAATGTTCCCTGAATCAGTAATTTCTCCCTCAGACAAAACCTCCCTGGCCCCATCAGACTGGGTTAGGGGCCCTTCAGAAATATTATTATCAGCGTCGTCATGCTCTTCAGTATCTAAAACAGAGCAGTCGCGCTTACGCTGATAAGTGTTCGTTTTGGCTAAAATGTTTTTGACAGAATTATCCATTACAGCCGTTAATTGTTGCATAGTAAGGAGTATTGGCGCGCTAGATGTACTAGGGGCCTCCTGAGTGGGCAAGACTCGTGTAGACGAAGGAGGGAATGATGCAGTACCATGCTTACTCCCCTCACTTGAGGAATCATCTTGGGCATCATTGTCATTGTCACATAAATCACATTTATTTAAATGAATAGGAATTCTGGCTTCCCCACATTCAGAACACAGTCTATCTGGTAGTTCAGACATGTTAAACAGGCATAAACTTGATAATAAAGTACAAAAAACGTTTTAAAATAAAACCGTTACTGTCACTTTAAATTTTAAACTGAACACACTTTATTACTGCAATTGCGAAAAAACATGAAGGAATTGTTCAAAATTCACCAAATTTTCACCACAGTGTCTTAAAGCCTTAAAAGTATTGCACACCAAATTTGGAAGCTTAAAATAACGGAACCGGAGCCGTTTTGAACTTTAACCCCTTTACAGTCCCTGGTATCTGCTTTGCTGAGACCCAACCAAGCCCAAAGGGGAATACGATACCAAATGACGCCTTCAGAAAGTCTTTTCTAAGTATCAGAGCTCCTCTCACATGCGACTGCATGCCATGCCACTCAAAAACAAGTGCGCAACACCGGCGCGAAAATGAGGCTCTGCCTATGCTTTGGGAAAGCCCCTAAAGAATAAGGTGTCTAAAACAGTGCCTGCCGATATTATTATATCAAAATACCCAGATAAAATGATTCCTCAAGGCTAAATATGTATTTAATAATGAATCGATTTAGCCCAGAAAAAGTCTACAGTCTTAATAAGCCCTTGTGAAGCCCTTATTTACGATCGTAATAAACATGGCTTACCGGATCCCATAGGGAAAATGACAGCTTCCAGCATTACATCGTCTTGTTAGAATGTGTCATACCTCAAGCAGCAAGAGACTGCTCACTGTTCCCCCAACTGAAGTTAATTGCTCTCAACAGTCCTGTGTGGAACAGCCATGGATTTTAGTGACGGTTGCTAAAATCATTTTCCTCATACAAACAGAAATCTTCATCACTTTTCTGTTTCTGAGTAAATAGTACATACCAGCACTATTTCAAAATAACAAACTCTTGATTGAATAATAAAAACTACAGTTAAACACTAAAAAACTCTAAGCCATCTCCGTGGAGATGTTGCCTGTACAACGGCAAAGAGAATGACTGGGGTAGGCGGAGCCTAGGAGGGATCATGTGACCAGCTTTGCTGGGCTCTTTGCCATTTCCTGTTGGGGAAGAGAATATCCCACAAGTAAGGATGACGCCGTGGACCGGACACACCTATGTTGGAGAAAACTCTGTCACCAAAAAAGGAAGCACATTCTGCCCGTAAGGGCAAACAGTCCCCCACTGACAACACTGGGTCGTCCCAAACCAGTCCAACAGCATCATAAAAGCCCAAGCCCTGGCGGAAGATCTGAAGCAAAAGATAGCAGTGGAAAGGAGGAGACAACACAGTCTATCGTCCCCGATATGAAAATGACTAACTCCCGGAAGCAGAAAGAGCCGAAAGGCCCTCAACTTTCTAACTTACAAGGCCAAAAGCCGCCAAGAAAAAAAAAGGACAAGGTCCAGACAGCCTCGACCCGGAGGAAGAGAATATAAAAAGGGAACAAATCCTAAAAGGACAATCCCAAGGAAGCCTCAGAAAGGCAAGTCCACCAGGATCTGGCAGAATGAAGGACCTAAAATCCTCCGAACCTCCAACCACCTATGGGGAGGAGGGTTCGCTAGTTCCCACAAAAAAATCGGGAACCAACTGTGTTTCAGCGGATCTCAGCGGAGCCACGGCTGACTACAATTAAAAAGGCCAATGAGTACTGATACAATTCCCCATGCCCCTAGGCAAACCAAGGACCATCGTGTCCTCTTAGAATGCTAACTGTAACTTGTAACGAAGAACAAGGAAAACAACACAATTAGTAGTGACAACCACTCGGTGCCCCAGCCAGACCAGCCAGGCAAAATGGGCGCCACGTGTCTGATATAGAAATCAAAGACAGAAGGATCTGTACCCAGTCAGGACCAGCCTGAAGCAAAGGGCACCCAGAACTGTCAATGGCCACACAAGTCCCCCCCTAGAAGGAAGAGATAAACAAACAGACAAACATAGAACAAAAACATGTCCTAACTCTTGAAAAAAAACTTCCATAAAAGTAACAGAGCGACCACAAAATGGCGAGTATCAATTCTAGAGCAGAAAATTTACAAATGACATATAATAACAAACACGAGCTTTTAAAATCAAATAAAATCCATCCTAACCGGATTAAAATAAAATATAGGGCAACCCGCAGGTCATCGCACAGAAAGAACGGACACCCCCGCAGGACAAGCCCAACAGGGATCCGATACTTCCAAGCTCAGAATTGGAAAGGATACTCAAATAAAAGATAAGATTACTTCATCCCCTTATGTCTAATCATGCATGCCATTCGAAGAGTTAGACTGAGAATCCCCCACCACCAGCATCACCAAAACGTGCCTCAGTAGAACACGAAGGCACAGCAGTCTATAACGAAAGGCAAAACTTACTTCCGCCAGGGCAAATGAGGAACCTGGCCCCGAAGGTTGCCCCCCTGAAGCCTCAGGGGCAGTCGATCCTCCAGAAGGCTGAATTGGACCAGGCGATCCCACACCTGACGAGCCCTGGTTAACAGAGCATGGACAATATCGTAAACGCACTCCAGGGAGATGTAAACGCGCCAGCGCCAAGGATATGGTCATGCAGAACCGTGCCGTAACCTCCGAAGGTAACAAGCCATCTTCCAGGGAAGGATAATCAGCGTTTGGGTCACCTGCATGCGTAGTAAGGGACGGTTGTAGGGAACGCGCCTTGCAAGAAACAGAATCCCCAGAGGCGGATGGCTCAGTGAACCCCCGAATCCCAGATCAAGAAAAAAGGAGCACTCTAAAACGGCATTCGGAACATAACTGATGGGCACGTATCACCCGCGCCAATTCATATTCTTCACAAGAAGTAGAATCTGAAACATCAGTCTCCAAAAAATCAGAATCCTCCATAACTGGGATATTAAAAAAATGGACTAATAAGAAAAATATAAACTGCACCTTACATCCCCAATGGCTGGGGCACTCACCACCTCCTAGGACCCAGACACCAGTGAACCAGAATTTTTCCATCGCCACACAGTCAGGAATACGGAAATGGAGAGCAAAAATTTAACCACGTCCGGTCACAAGGTGTACCGTGCGGTCCATAAAAATGCGCTCCAGACCGTAAAGGCCGCGTCACTTGCCATAGGCTGTTATGTTCCGAAAAAGCCATGAGCCTAAGAGTCACTACACATTAGCAGACAGAATCACATAACAAAGATGATTAAAGACCCCTCCCTGTTCAATAACCCCCCTCAGGAGATATTAACCCTTGATTCAAAGAAACAAAGGAGCCTCACTGAGACCCTGTGTTAAAGTTATCCCCCGAAAGGTTGGAGCCCCTCTCAGATAAACAGTTGTATTACCGTACAATGAAAGTAAAATGAAACAATCTTACCGGAATATACGCCATAGAAAAGGAACATGGCTCTTCAAGTGTGACAGATAGTAGCATCACTTCTAACATGGACTTGAGAGCAGAAAGAAGGCAGCGAAACTCATCAACACTGATTGCTGGTGGAGCTGTTATCATGAGTAGGGATGGTTTGGCAAAAAAACTCTCCCTGCATCCCCGGACTCTAACTTTCATCAAGGCTCTCACTGAGAGACTGACAGGACTACTTAAAACTCCAGTCCATTCCGAAGAGTACTACCCTCCATAAGAGACTATCAAAACTTCTGACACTTCTCTGCCAACCTCCTGGGACGAAAGGCAAAGAATGACTGGGGGATGGGAAAATTGTGACGGGTATTTAAGCCTTTGGTTGGGGTGTCTTTGCCTCCTCTTGGTGGCCAGGTTCTGAATTCCCAAAAGTCAGCTGTGGTTTCCGTTTATGAAGAATAAAAAGGTTTTGTCTCTGTTGCTATACACATTTACAACTCTCACTCAGTTTTGATTCTGTTTGGAATTAGTTTTATATTGCTATTCTAAACCACAGTTGTCATATTTTACTCCTCAAAGAATCAAGGAAGATCAGACTGAGAATATGTTTGTGTAAGCAATCTGTATTCCTGAGACAAATAGATTTAAAGCTGTCACTGGTACATCTGAAAACACATGGTCTATCTCCAGTTATTAAGTAAAAGAAAGTGGGTATGGAAGCACAAGAATATAGTTGCTAAATACGGTTAATAAAGTGTCAAAGTGCAACTATCTGCTAAAAAGTATAAAGGGAAAGGCATATAAAGTATAGAGGTATATGGAAACTAAGAAAAAAAAGCTGTGCAACGTTACCGAAATGTACACAAAACAAATAATTGGCTTTAATATATCACATATAAATGTATCACATATAAAAGTAACACAATGTGCTAAAAAAATCAGATTACAATTAACGATTAAAAACAGTTACAAAAACATAAATTATGCTTACCTGATAATTTCATTTCCATCTGTACGAGGAGAATCCATGGCTTCATTCATTACTTGTGGGAAATACTGAACCTGGCCACCAGGAGGAGGCAAAGACACCCCAGCCGAAGGCTTAAATACCTCTCCCATTCCCCTCATCCCCCAGTCATTCTGTCGAGGAAACAAGGAACAGGTAGAGAAATATCAGGGTATAAATGGTGCCAGAATAAAAACAAAATAAATTTAGGTCCGCACAATGGAGAACCGGGCGGGAGTCGTGGACTCTCTGGAAATGAAATTATCAGGTAAGCATAATTTATGTTTTTCATCTTAATACAAGGAGAGTCCACGGCTTAATTCATTACTTGTGGGAAACAAAAACCCAAGCTCTAGAAGATACTGAATGAAAACAGGATGGTAAAAAAGAGGCGGACCCTAGTTTGAGGGAACCACAGCCTGTAAAACCTTTTGTCCCAAAAGCTGCTTCACGTGATGAAAGATGAAAAACAAATTATGCTTACCTGAAATTATCAGGTAAGCATAATTTATGTTTTTTATCTTAATACGAGGAGAGTCCACGGCTTCATTCATTACTTGTGGGAAACAAAAGCCCAAGCTCTAGAAGATACTGAATGAAAACAGGATGGTAAAAAAGAGGCGGACCCTAGTCTGAGGGAACCACAGCCTGTAAAACCTCTCTCCCAAAAGCTGCTTCACGTCAAATTTGTAAAACTTTGAAAAAAACAAATTAAGCTTACCTGATAATTTCATTTCCATTGTGGGAAGGAGAGTCCACGGCTTCCTTTATTACTATTGGGAATTAAGAACCTGGCCACCAGGAGGCGGCAAAGACACCCCAGCCGAAGGCTTAAATACCTCTCCCATTCCCCTCATCCCCCAGTCATTCTGTCAAGGGAACAAGGAACAGTAGGAAAAACAGGGTATAAATGGTGCGAGAAGAGAAATTAAATTTAGGTCCGCCGACCAGAGATATGGGCGGGAGCCGTGGACTCTCCTCCCCATGATGGAAATGAAATTATCAGGTAAGCGTAATTTATGTTTTCCATCTAAATGGGAGGAGAGTTAACGGCTTCATTCATTACTATTGGGAACATATACCCAAGCTCTAGAGTACACTGAATGAAACCAGGAGGGTAAAAGACGGACCCTAATCTGAGGGCACTACAGCCTGTAGAACCTCTCTCCCAAAAGCCACTTTCGCAGAAGCAAAAACGTCAAATATTTAAAACTTCGTAAAAGTATGTAAGGAAGACCAAGTAGCTGCCTTACAAATCTGCTCCATAGAGGCCTCATTCTTGAAGGCCCAAGATGAAGCCACCGCTCTAGTGGAATGAGCCGTGATCCTCTGAGGAGGCTTATGTCCCACTGTCTCGTAAGCCAAACGGATCAAGCTCCTCAGTCAAAAAGAAAGTAGTAGCAGAAGCCCTCTGACCCCTGCGCTTCCCTGAATACAGGACAAAAAGAGATGTAGATTGTCAGAAGTCCTTTGTAGCCTGAAGATAGAACTTCAGGGCACAGACCATATTAAGATTATGAAGTAACCGCTGCTTCGAAGAAGAAGGGTTAGGGCACAGAGAAGGAACAACTATTTCCTGATTGATGCTACGATTGGACACCACCTTGGGAAGAAATCCAAAGCCGGTGCGAAAAACAGCCTTATCCTAATGAAAAAACAGATAAGGTGGCCCATGTTGCAAGGCCGCCAGTTCAGATACTCTGCGAGCTGATGCAATGACCAACAGGAAAAGAACCTTCCAGGACAGAACCTTAATGTCAAGGGAATGAATAGGCTCAAACGGGACCTGTTGCAAAACCCTATGGACCAAGTTCAAGCTCCACGGGGGAGCAGACTGCCTAAAGAGAGGCCTGATTCAAGACAAAGCATGTACAAAGGATTGAATGTCAGAGAGCTCAACGAGTCTCATGTGTAACAAAACAGATAATGACGAATTCTGTCCCTTTAAGGAACTAGCGGCAAGTCTCTTCTCTAAATCTTCTTGAATGACAGAATTCTGGAAACCCTCACCTTGTGCCAAGGGTATCCACGCTTCTCACACCAGAACAAGTAAGTCCTCCACAACTTATGGTAGATGCGCCGAGTGACTGGCTTCCTTGCCTGAACTAGAGTGTCAATCACACATTCATAAAAACAACTCTTGGCTAGGGCTAGGCGTTCAATCTCCATGCAGTCAGCCTCAGAGAATAGAGATTCTGATGTTGGAAAGGACCCTGTTCCAACAGATCCCTGCAATAGGGTAACCTCCACGGTGGAGAGGATGACATCCCCACCAGATCCGCAAACCACGTCCTCTGCGACCACGAAGGAGCAATCAGAATGGTCGATGCTCTCTCCTGCTTTATGCGTGCCACTATACGAGGTAGGAATGGTAAGGGAGGACAAATGTACGCTAGATCGAACCCCCAAGGCACCGCTAATGCATCTATCAGCTCTGCCTGGGGGTCCCTCGACCCGTAAAGGGGAAGTTTGCAATTGAGTCTGGACGCCATGAGGTCTATCTCCAGCAACCCCCATCTGAGACAAACACCTCGGGTGAAGAGACCATTCCCCGGATGGAACATTTGCCTGCTGAGAAAGTCCGCTTCCCAGTTGTCTACATCCGGGATATGGATCGGCGAAAGCAAGTAGTTGCGGGACTCCTCCCATTCCAGTATCTGAGACACCGCCCTCATTGCGAGGGAGCTCCTCATACCCACCTAATGGTTGATGTAAGCCACCAAGGTAATGTCCGTATGAAACCTTAGCATTGTAGATCGCTCAAAGTTTAAGGATATTTTTAGGTAAAAGGGACTCCAGCCGAGACCATTTCCCCTGTGCCAGTCTGGCACCCCAAACAGTTCCCCATTCCGCCAGACTCGCGTCTGTGATCACAATCTCCCAGGACGGTCTCAAGAAGGATGTCCCCATGGAGTTGTTCCGGGCGGATCCACCAAGAGAGGGAGGTCCGAGCCCGTACATCCAGGGATATTAGCTGTGAGAGATCTGAATGATCGCCGTTCCACTGCCTCAACATGCATAACTGAAGAGGCCTGAGCTGAAACCTGGCAAATGGAATGATGTCTATGCTGGAGACTATGAGCCCGATCACCTCCATACATTGGGCTACCGAGGGCCTCTCTGAGGTTCGAAGGGCCAGACAGGAGGACGCAAGCTTCCTGCGTCTCTAATCCGTCAAAAAAATCTTGATGGCCACCGAGTCTATGATCGTGCCCAGAAAACTCCACCCTGGTGCTGGGTACAAGGGAGCTCTTTCTGGAGTTTATCTTCTAACCATGAGAATGAAGTAACAGGAGCAGAGACCTTGAATGGTCCACTGCCTGACTGAAGGACGGCGCCTGAACCAGGATGTCGTCTAGATAGGGTGCCACCTCAATGCCCCTGGATCTGGCTACAGCAAGCAGGGCCCCGAGAACCTTCTTGAAAACTCCTGGGGCCGTCGCCAGACCGAAAGGAAGGGCAAGAAACTGGAAGTGATAGTCCAGGAATGCAAATTTCAGGAACTTGAAGTGGTCCCTGTGAATTGGAAAATGAAGGTAGGCATCCTTCAAGTCTATTGTGGTCATGAACTGCCCCTCTTGAACTAGGGGCAAAATGGACCTTATCGTTTCCATTATGAACTATGGAACGGACAAAAACTTGTTTAAACACTTCAGATCCAAAATAGGGCGGAATGTGCCCTCCTTTTATGGAACCACGAATAGATTTGAATAATACCCTAGACCCCTTTCTGCAAGGGGTACTGGTACGATAACAACTAGAGAGGAAAGAGCTCTCACACATCCTAAAAAGGCCTCTTTCTTTTCCGACCTCGATGACCGGTTTGACACGGAAGAATTTGCCCCTGGGAGGGAAGGACTTGAATCCTATTCTGTAACCCTGGGAGACAACCTCCAGAACCCAGGGGTTCTGAACATCCTGCAACCAGGCTTCGGAGAATAGAGATAACCTGTCCCCTACTTGGTCCGTAGACCTATCGGGGGCCGCCCCTTCATGCAGACTTGGTCTCTGCGTGCTTTTTGTTCTGTTTGGACTTGTTACAAGACTGAGCAGGCTTCCAAGTTCCCTTGGACTGGTCCGCTTTCATGGCGGGCTGCTGGTGCTGGGCCTTATCCACACGAAAGACTAAAAGTAGCTCCTTTCGGTTTAGCTTTCTTATCTTGGGGTAGGAAGGCACCCTTGACTCCCGTAACCGTGGAAATGATCGAGTTCAGGCCTGGGCCAAAAAGAATCTTTCCTTGAAAGGGCAGGGACAACAACCTCAATTTAGAGGTCATGTCTGCCGACCAATATTTGCCACAAGGCCCGGCACGCTAAAACAGAAAGCCCTGACGCCTTAGCATTCAGGCAAAAAAATTGCATATTGGCGTCACAAATTAAAGAATTGGCTACCTTCAAAACCTTAATCTTTTCCTGCACCTCTTCGAAAAAGGGTTCACCCTCAATCATTTCACTCAGGGAATCACACCAATATGACGCAGCTCCAGCAACCGCGGCTACGGCTGCTGCCGGCTGAAAAACAAACCCTGTGTGCTGAAACATCTTTCTCAGCATGTTCTCCAACTTTTAATCCATGGGTTTTTTGAACGACAAACTATTCTCTAGGGGATGCGTCGAAATTGGCCCCTTCATCGAACATCCGACGAAGACAAGTCCTGAGTCGGGCCGTTCTGAAAGGCCCTACGCTTGCGCTTAGCAGAGCGTGGTAAGGCGTGGATCACTTTAGAAACCGCCGTCTGCAGTTGATCTGCAAAATCTGATGGCCAACATATCTCTCCCGAAGGAACAACAGTCGGACCCCGGGGTGCTGCATGTGCAATATGGGACTCAACTCAGGAACGCAACTCACGGGACGAAGAACCCTCAGAGGTGGACGGCTCAGTGGTACTAGACATTCTTTTAGTCTTAGATGTCTCGACCCTCTCAAGGCATGTGGAACATAATTGGACAGGCTGGTCTACCGGGACTTCACAAACACAGGTATGAGACTTTGTCAAAGAGGGAGTACCCTCTAACGCGTCAGAATCCCCCATAGCTTGTGCTTTTATTAGAATAAAAGAGAAACTAACAGGCACCTTTATAACCGCCAATAGGAACCGGACTAACGCTTTGTCACCAACGTCGCAGATCAGACCGGAAGTAAAGAGCCCCACCCAGTCACACGGTGCCTCGCAGGAAAGCCCCTGCCTAAAGGAGAACACGCACCAAAAAAGGGCAGCGCAAAAACTCCCGGCAAAGAACTTGATATTTCCACACATTGCCAGAGCCTTATCCCGCACAGGGCAGCAATAACACAAACAATACCATGCATAAACCCTCCCTGTTAAATAAACCCCCTACCAGGAATATTTACCCGTTATTCTCTAAAGATAAAAGGCGACACACTGTGGCCTTGTCTTCTATGTTAACATTGTGTATAAAATGAAAAGAATCCACACCGTGGAACAGGAACATGGCCCTTCAAGTGTGACAGGTTATAGCAGCACTCCTGACATGGACTTAAGAGAAGAAAACAGTCTGCGAAATTCGTCAGCACCGATTGCTGTAGGAGCTGTTAATATGATTCGGGATGGTTTTGCAAGAGAGATTCTCCCTGCATCTCCGGGCTCTAACTTTCACCCAAGCCCTCACTGAGAAGCCTTATAGGTCTACTTAAAACTCCTGTCCCATTGCGAAGAGTAATACCCTCCATAAGAGACCTCCAAATCTTTGGCACCTCTCTGCCACCTCCTGTGACGAAACGCAAAGAATGAATGGGGGATGAGAGGAGTGGGAGAGGTATTTAAGCCTTCGGCTGGGTGTCTTTGCCTCCTCCTGGTGACCAGGTTCTAAATTCCCAATAGTAATGAATGAAGCTGTGGCCTCCCCTTTAGATGGAAAGTACGTAAGGAGGACAAGGTAGGTGCCTTACAAATCTGAGGAGGCTTATGTCCCGCTGTCTCATAAGCCAGGTGAATCATGCTCCTCAGTCAAAATGACAGGGAAGTGAAAGCAGCCTTCTGCCCCTTGCGCTTCACCGAATAGACAACAAACAATGCTGAAGTCTGTCTGAAATCCTTCATAGCCTGAAGGTAAAATTTCACAGCTTGAACCACATCCAAGTTAAGAAGTAACTGTTCCTTTGGAGAAGAAGGGTTAGGACACAAGGTCTCCTGATTAATGTTGCGATCAGACACAACCTAGTGCTTAGGACAACCTTATCGGCATGAAAAACCAAGTAAGGAGGTACACATTGCAAGGCCACCAACTTAGAGACTCTGCATGGCGAAGCAATAGCCAGAAGAAAAAGAACCTTCCAAGACAGTATCTTAATGTCAAGAGAATCCATAGGCTCAAAAGGAGTCCTCGGAAAAACCCTAAGAACCAGATTCAAACTTCAAGGAGGAGCAGAATGTCAAAAGTTTAGGAGGTGATAACAGTAATTTGTCCAATTATACAGTTTATATACAATCTTTACATGATTCTCAAAAGTGCTTTATCTATTAGCACTCATAAAATTATACAAAAATGACTTAGAGGTTACTTACCACTTTATCAAACTCTCAACAAATACAGCTTTGCATATAGATTGCATCTTTAATTGATATAGCTAACAATCTCCTCCTTGATGATCTGTATCACCATCATCATCCTAATGTTTCTAACATTATTATTCCAAATATTTCCTCATTTGGATTTCTTCTTCTAAAACAAATGTGTAGCTCAATTCTAATATATGTTGAAAATGGTGACTTGTAATGTTTACCTTTATATGTTCATTTATTGTTTGAATCATATGATACAAATTGACAACGCTGTATATTACTATGTATTATGCAACGTCTCTCATCAGTCAGGAATATCTTCATGGATATGGAGTCTATTATCATGCCCGGGAACTCCACTTTGGTACTGGGAACCAGAGAACTCGTTCCTGAGTTTATCTTCCATCCATGAGATCGAAGAAGAGCTCTCGAATGGTCCTCTGCCAGCCTGCAGGACGAAGCCTGGACCAGGATGTCGTCCAGATAAGGTGCTACTGCAATACCTCAATCTAGCCAATGCAAGCAAAGCTCCCAGAACCTTCGTAAAGACTCTTGGGGCAGTAGCCAGGGGGAAAGCTAAAAACTGGAAGTGCTGGTCCAGAAAAGCGAATCTTAGGAACTTGAAGTGATCCCTGTGAATTGGCACATGAAGGTAGGCGTCCTTCAAGTCTATAGTAGTCATGAACTGATCCCCTTGAACTAAGGGCAGAATAGACCTTATAATTTCCATCTTGAACGATGGGACCAACAGAAACTTGTTTAGGCCCTTTAGGTACAGAATCGGGCGAAACGTGCCTTCCTTCTTTGGGACCATGAATAGGTTTGAGTAGTACCCTAGACCTCTTTCTGCTAGAGGTACCGGTACAATTACTTCTAGAGAGGAGAGATCCTTCACGCACTCTAGAAAGGCATATCGTTTCTCTGGTCTTGATAATAGATTTGACAAGAGGAATCTGCCCCTGGGAGGGAAAGTTTTGAAACCTATCCTGTAACCCTGGGCAACAACCTCCAGAACCCAAGGATCCTGCATGTCTCTCATCCAAGCCTTCGCAAAAAGAGATAGTCTGCCCCCTACGAGATCCAGAGACGGATCGGGGACCGCCCTTCATGCCGATTTTGTCTGGGCAGGCTTCTGGCTCTGCTTGGTCTTATCCAAAGACTGAGAAGGTTTCCAAGATCCTTTGGACTTCTCAGGCTGCTGTCGTTGAGACTTGTCCGAATGAAAGGGACGAAAATTAGGACCCTTAGGTTTAGTTTTCTTATCCTGCGGTAGAAAGGCACCCTTGCCTCCCGTAACCGTAGATATGATAGAATCCAGGCATGGACGGAAAATAATCTTTCCCTTAAATGGAAGAGAAAGTAATCTAGATATGGACGTCATGTTAGCAGACCACAACTTCAACCACAGGGGCCCTCTGGCCCAGAACAGAAAAACCTGATGTCTTAGCATTCAAGCGAATAATCTGCATATTTGCATCACAGATAAATGAATTAGCTACCCTGAGGGCCTTAATTCTTTCCTGTATCTCATCGAGGGGAGTTTCCACCACGATCATCTCTGACAGTCACACCAATAGGTAGCGGCTCCCGCCACCGCCGCTGCAGGCTGAAATACGAACCCTGTGTGCAGACACATTTTTCTTAACAGGGTCTCTAATTTCTTATCCATGGGCTCCTTAAACGACAAACTATCCTCAAGAGGGATAATGGTGCGCTTAGTGAGCATGGAGATAGCTCCATCCACCTTAGGGACAGATCCCCACAATTCTAGCTGAGAATCAGGAATCGGGAACAATTTCTTAAACAAAGAAGAAGGGGAGAAAGATTAACCAAATCTCTCCCATTAATTCTTTTTAATATTCGCCATCTTTACGGGAACCAAGTCTGGGGCACCACACTGTCCTTATAAATTTTATCAAGCTTACGAATAGAAGGTTCCTCCGATAACTTCGGTACCGGAACCTCTAGAGTAGTCAACATCTCTTAATAAAAAGCATAATTACTCCATCCTAAACCTAAAGTCTGGTTCCTCCGCAGCCAGAGGTTTAGAGGCCGCAGATTCCGACCCAGAGAAAGAGTCCTCCAAAGTATCTGAGTCCTCTGCTTCAGCGGATAAGCTATACTCAGATACATCCAATGGAGTAGATGACCCCTGGAAAGGATAGCAATGTTTAACCTTTCGCTTAAACATTGCCGCACTGAAGGCCGCAGACACCGCTGTTTGCAACTTATCAGCAAAATATGGCGGCCACAGGGCCCCTCCCGCAGGAGGATTAGTAGTGCACTGTGGAGCTGCATGTGTAAACGGAGATGATTGTAGGAAACGCACCTCGCGGGACGGAGAACACTTAGAGGTGGACGGCTCAGTGGTACTAAACGTCTTGTTCTTTTTAGATATCACTATTTTAGCAAGGCATGTGGAACACAGTTGATGTACCGTAGCCTCCTCACCTTCCAGATATATTAACCCTTGATTCCATACAGATAAAAGGAGTCACACTGTGACCCTGTCTTCTTGCGTTATCATTACAGGTATAAAAATGAAACAATCTTACCAGAATCTACGCCGTGTAACAGGAACACGGCCTCTCAAGTTTGACAGTGTTGTAGCATTGTTCCTGACATGAACTTGAGTGATACTCGTCAACACTGATTGCTTAAAGAGCTGTTAATATTAGACTGAATGGTTTCGTAGAAAGACTCTCCCTGCATCTCCAGACCCTAACATTTGTCAATGCTCTCCCTGAGAGGCTGACAAAACTACTTAAAACTCCAATCCCATTCCGAAGAGTACTACATTCCATACGAGACTACTCCGAAACTTCTGACACTTCTCTGCCATCCTCCTGTGACAAAAGGCAAAGAATGACTGGGGGATGAGGGGAGTGGGGGAGGTATTTAAGCCTTTAGCTGGGGTGTCTGCCTCCTCCTGGTGGCAGGTTCATTATTTCCCACAGGTAATGAATGAAGCCGTGGACTCTCCTCGTATTAAGATGGAAAGATAGTTACAAAAGATACACAGGGTATAATCCCATGAAGGTGCTCCTGGTAAAGGAGGCCAGTTCAAAGAGAAAACCTATAGAAGAATTAGGAAAGCTGTTCCCCTGATTCACCTATGAAAAAAGGAGCAGAGATATCCTCCTTAAAGGTAGTAGTAACAAATGGATAATAAAGTATATCCATACTCACAGTGAGGAAAATCGTTACCAGCTCCCCTGGATGGATTGTCTCAAAAGGCTGTCAAATCCTGCCCTAGGAATCCTTAAGTTAGCCCTCTGTTCAGCTGATAGGGAAATTGATATTCCCCCCCAACTCGGAAGGCTGACCAGCTCACAGCAATAGAACCTCTGGAGAAACTCTGACCCAAAGGAAATGAAACTGTCAGCCGACAGCATAAGCAGTATGTAATGTCAAATGCAGGTACGCTTCAATAAAAAAAGCCCCTGTCAGGTGGATAATTGTTGATGCTGAGCAACGCGTTTCAAATACAATCTTTTTTTTTTTTTAGCACAATTAGTCAATTACTTGTTATGTGTACATTTATGTAACGTTGCACAGCTTTTTTTTCTTAGTTTCCATATACCTCTATGCTTTATATGCCTTTCCCTTTATACATTTTAGCAGATAGTTGCACTTTGACACTTTATTAACCGTATTTAGCAACTTTATTCTTGCACTTCCAAACCCAATTTCTTTTACTTCATTTCTACTTTTTAGGGTTTGAGGAACCCCTATATTGTTCTTCCAACCATTATGTCTCCAGTTATCACACACATGCAGCTGTATTCAGTTATTGCTGATGTCATTTTCCTGATACCATTCATGGAAACACTTAATAGACTAATGAGAATAGTTTAAGATTGTTCCTTGACTCTCCGTCCTACATACCTGACAAATCCTCTTTAGCTGCAATCATCACTTGCTCGTTTTGAGGCACAGACATTACGGTGAGCACCCCTTTTTCAACTGGAATGTCTGTGGTCTCTTGTGTTTTGGTTGATAAGGTGGCTTTGCCCACTGTATGCCTGCCATCTTCTAATGGCTCTTTTAGAGGTAAAGGGTTTTCTAGCATCACTTCTTTAGGCACTAATATCTCTGTTTTCTCTTGTCTTTTCAGTTTTTCTACTTCATCTGCTTTAGGTGAGTTGCAAACCCTGTTTGAGAACTTCTGCACTGGTAAGTGGCCGGTAACCACCTCACTCTCCTCCTCTTTAGTTTTGTCTCTTATAGCTACCTTTTGAGCAATTAAAATATCGCTAATATCTCTTGGAGACTCTGCATTGCCTGCAATTAGCACCACACTAAAGCCATTTTCACCCTTGCTAATAGCACGAGCCTGCAGCTGTATCCCTGCAACACACTCCTGAAATCTTTGGGTAGATTCTCTGTCCCATTTTTCACCAACAGGCTTTACACCTGTAAACATAAGCAGAGTGTTAGCATGTATAAAACTACTTAACAAGTATAGGTAAAGCAACTGTAACTTCCTTCCTCCACATTCACACACAGCAAGCAAACACACCAATAGAGTATTCTATACAGCAAGGCAGGCAAAAGCATAACAGACATTAATACCAAACACAAAGGCAAGAGGTCCACAGATTTACTTTAGTGACCTTCGGCTCTTGCCTACCCAATCAGTGTCTTAAATGAGCTGTGAGCACTGTGTGATACGTTGTAGGCTTAAAATGTGCTAATATGTTTTTGTTTGTTTTACTGGTTTCTAAAGACAGGTATATACAGATTAAAATAATCTTTACTCTTATATACGTTATACGGACACCATTACTAATTACCGAGTTCAGGTTTTTCAGCCACAACCATTGCTAACAGGTGCATACAATCTCCATTGATAAACATTGGCACTACAATGGGTGAAAAGGAAAAGCTCAGGACTTAAATATGGCACTCTTATAGGATTCCACCACTGGCATAAGTTAGGTCATGACATTTCTGCACTACTAGGTCTGCCCCAGTGCCATTATTGTAAGGAAGTTGAAGAATCTAGGAGTAACAACAGCCTAGTCACAAAGTGGTAGACCACACAAACTCAGAGTGTGTGTGTGTGTGTGTGTGTGCAAAGTGCTGGAGTTGGTAGCATGTAAAAATTGCATATTATCTATTGCATTACTCACTATAGAGTTCAAAACTACTTCTGGAAGAAACATCAGCACGAGAAATGTGTCAGGAGCGTCATGAAATTCGTTTCCATGGCTGAGCAGCTGTACAATCCTCAAAATCAACATGAGCAACACCAAGCACAGTGGGTTCTGGGAGCAGTGGAAACGTTCTCTGGAGTAATTAATCACAATTCACTAAATGGCAATCTGATGGAAGAAACTGAGTGTGGCAAATGTCAAGAGAATGCTATCTACCAGAATGCATATTGCATATATTTAGGCTAGGCCTCTTAGTTCCAGTGAAGGGCTATCGTAATGCTACAAAAAACAAAGACGTTTTAAATAATTTGGTGTTTTAAACTCTGTGGCAACAGTTTGGGGAAGGCCCTTTCCTGTTCCAGAATGACTGCGGCCCTTTTCAAAAAGTTAGGTCTATGAAGACATAATTTGACAGGTTTGTTGTGGAGGAACTTGAGTGGCCTGCACAAAGACCTGACTTCAACACCAATGAACACCTTTGGGATAAATTGGAATGCTGACTGCAAGCCAGACCTTCTCATCCACCATTAATATCTGACCTTGCATATGCTCTTTTGGCTGAATTCCTCCAGACACACTCCAAAATCTAGTGGAAAAACTTCCCAGAAGAGTGGTGGTTGATACTGCTGCAAAGGGGGAGGGGGACTTATTACTCATGGATTTGGAATCGGATGGCCAATAAGCTTATATAGGTGTGTAATGATCACGTGTAAACATAATTTTGGCCATATAGTACTGTATGTTTGTTTTTTCTCTCTTAATAAAAATGCAATGCATACTAACAAATAAAACAAATTTCTAACATTTCTAATACCAATATCATGTACGATGTTGTGATGTCAATCAAAACACTATCAGGTTATCTTGTAATATTTATTGGTAAATTAGTACATCTGAAAATGTAATTTAACATTTATATGAGTTGATAGGCATAAAAGAATCTATTAAATTGACAATATGTCTGAAAGAAAAAAACCCCCACAAAGGTGAAACAAAAAACAAATATATATATATATATATATATATATATATATATATATATATATATATATATATATATATATATATTTCACATAAATGGACTTTACTCAGAGACTGGACTGGGTACACATCCTAAGCCACAGCAGACACCACAGCCCTGAACACTGACAGACAGCTGTAAAGTTCCCAGCAACCCAGGCAGTTAACCCCAGAGCAGCCTGGGTGACAAGCCCGCATTACAAACATTATCAACACAACACACAGAAAACCTGGCACTCACCAGTATATATAATATATACCTACACACACACACAAATAATGTGCATCTTACTTACCAGCTAAACAGCATTTAATCATTTGAAACGGGAGTTCCAGAAATTTGGAGGGGATTGCATGCAACTTGTCCACAGTCACGTCTTCAAAGTTTCCATAATCCAAAAAGTGAACTTTAACAGTCCCATTCTGAACAATATCTGCCACCAACGCTCTATACCAGTTCCCATCCCCTGTAACATTTAGAGCATAGAACTATGCTATGAGACAAACCAATAAAATAATTTTTTTAATGCAAAAAAAAAAAAAAAAAAAAAAAAAAAAAGGAAAACATAAATTATGCTTACCTGATAATTTCCTTTTCTTCTGATGGAAAGAGCCCACAGCTGCATTCGTTACTTTTAAGAGATAAGAAACTGGCCACCAGGAGGAGGCAAAGACAACCCAGCCAAAGGCTGAAATACTCCTACCACTCCCCTCATCCCCAGTCATTCTGCAGAGGAACAAGGAACAGTAGAAGAAATATCAGGGTGAAAGGTGCCAGAAGAATATAAAGACGCCCCACATAAAATTACGGGTATGGAGCTGTGGACTCTTTCCATCAGAAGAAAAGGAAATTATCAGGTAAGCATAATTTATGTTTTTCTTCTTAATTGGAAAGAGTCCACAGCTGCATTCATTACTTTTGGGAAAACAACACCCAGGCTATAGAGGACACTGAATGCCAAGACGGGAGGGTACAATAGGCGGCCCATACTGAAGTCACCAGGCCTGAACCTCTACCCAATAAAAAAAACCACTTCATTCGAAGCCGAGAAAATTTTAAGAGGAAAACCCCAATGACACTGACTCACAGTTAGTCCAGAGCCAAACTAGAGACTGCAAACGGACTCGACTGAGCCAACAGTCCTCCAGGAGACACTGTCGCCCAACAAATGATCCCCCACCGCACATCTCCACAAATGGAGACATCAGTCGAAACCCCCAAAAGAACAAGGCAAAGGAGAACCAAGGAAACCGAAAGGTCCCCTAATACAAAAAAGAACACCTCCAAGAGTGAGCCCAGCTCACAGAGACCCAAAGGGACCCAAACAGGGAAAGGAGGCCACGTCTATACCAAGAAAAATCCGGGATAAGACCGGGCACAGAGACAGAACTGACATCTCTCCAACATCCTGCAAGCATGGAATGCAACTGAAAAAGCAAAATCCTCCCAGTGTCGGACCATAGAATATCAAAGTATTCGACCATGAAAAGTGTGTAATACACCAAGGTGAAAAACCCCAAGTTTGAGAACACAGAGATTATAACAGGACGACACAGAGGGTACTAGCGAGGAAGAAGCAGCAGTCAAGCAAGAAAAAGACCACAAAAACAACCCCCAGACAGAGGGCATGCTCCAGGCAATCTAAGTCGCCGGACCTACACACAGATCCCTAAAAAGGGGAACACAAAACCTCAATCTAGGCCCCCCAATAAGTAGAGTATACTCTCAGAACCCGAAGGAAGAGTAAACCCTCTTCTAATCAATAGAGCAAGTTGAAAGGAAAAACAGAATTTATGTTTACCTGATAAATTTCTTTCTCCAACGGTGTGTCCGGTCCACGGCGTCATCCTTACTTGTGGGATATTCTCTTCCCCAACAGGAAATGGCAAAGAGCCCAGCAAAGCTGGTCACATGATCCCTCCTAGGCTCCGCCTACCCCAGTCATTCGACCGACGTTAAGGAGGAATATTAGCATAGGAGAAACCATATGGTACCGTGGTGACTGTAGTTAAAGAAAATAAATTATCAGACCTGATTAAAAAACCAGGGCGGGCCGTGGACCGGACACACCGTTGGAGAAAGAAATTTATCAGGTAAACATAAATTCTGTTTTCTCCAACATAGGTGTGTCCGGTCCACGGCGTCATCCTTACTTGTGGGAACCAATACCAAAGCTTTAGGACACGGATGAAGGGAGGGAGCAAATCAGGTCACCTAAATGGAAGGCACCACGGCTTGCAAAACCTTTCTCCCAAAAATAGCCTCAGAAGAAGCAAAAGTATCAAACTTGTAAAATTTGGTAAAAGTGTGCAGTGAAGACCAAGTCGCTGCCCTACATATCTGATCAACAGAAGCCTCGTTCTTGAAGGCCCATGTGGAAGCCACAGCCCTAGTGGAATGAGCCGTGATTCTTTCAGGAGGCTGCCGTCCGGCAGTCTCGTAAGCCAATCTGATGATGCTTTTAATCCAAAAAGAGAGAGAGGTAGAAGTTGCTTTTTGACCTCTCCTTTTACCTGAATAAACAACAAACAGGGAAGATGTTTGTCTAAAATCCTTTGTAGCATCTAAATAGAATTTTAGAGCGCGAACAACATCCAAATTGTGCAACAAGCGTTCCTTCTTTGAAACTGGTTTCGGACACAGAGAAGGTACGATAATCTCCTGGTTAATGTTTTTGTTAGAAACAACTTTTGGAAGAAAACCAGGTTTAGTACGTAAAACCACCTTATCTGCATGGAACACCAGATAAGGAGGAGAACACTGCAGAGCAGATAATTCTGAAACTCTTCTAGCAGAAGAAATTGCAACTAAAAACAAAACTTTCCAAGATAATAACTTAATATCAACGGAATGTAAGGGTTCAAACGGAACCCCCTGAAGAACTGAAAGAACTAAATTGAGACTCCAAGGAGGAGTCAAAGGTTTGTAAACAGGCTTGATTCTAACCAGAGCCTGAACAAAGACTTGAACATCTGGCACAGCTGCCAGTTTTTTGTGAAGTAACACCGACAAGGCAGAAATCTGTCCCTTCAGGGAACTTGCCGATAATCCTTTTTCCAATCCTTCTTGAAGGAAGGATAGAATCCTAGGAATCTTAACCTTGTCCCAAGGGAATCCTTTAGATTCACACCAACATATATATTTTTTCCAAATTTTATGGTAAATCTTTCTAGTTACAGGCTTTCTGGCCTGAACAAGAGTATCGATAACAGAATCTGAGAAACCTCGCTTCGATAAAATCAAGCGTTCAATCTCCAAGCAGTCAGCTGGAGTGAAACCAGATTCGGATGTTCGAACGGACCCTGAACAAGAAGGTCTCGTCTCAAAGGTAGCTTCCAAGGTGGAGCCGATGACATATTCACCAGATCTGCATACCAAGTCCTGCGTGGCCACGCAGGAGCTATCAAGATCACCGACGCCCTCTCCTGATTGATCCTGGCTACCAGCCTGGGGATGAGAGGAAACGGCGGGAACACATAAGCTAGTTTGAAGGTCCAAGGTGCTACTAGTGCATCCACTAGAGCCGCCTTGGGATCCCTGGATCTGGACCCGTAGCAAGGAACTTTGAAGTTCTGACGAGAGGCCATCAGATCCATGTCTGGAATGCCCCAAAGTTGAGTGACTTGGGCAAAGATTTCCGGATGGAGTTCCCACTCCCCCGGATGCAATGTCTGACGACTCAGAAAATCCGCTTCCCAATTTTCCACTCCCGGGATGTGGATAGCAGACAGGTGGCAGGAGTGAGACTCCGCCCATAGAATGATCTTGGTCACTTCTTCCATCGCTAGGGAACTCCTTGTTCCCCCCTGATGGTTGATGTACGCAACAGTCGTCATGTTGTCTGATTGAAACCGTATGAACTTGGTCCTCGCTAGCTGAGGCCAAGCCTTGAGAGCATTGAATATCGCTCTCAGTTCCAGAATATTTATCGGTAGAAGAGATTCTTCCCGAGACCAAAGACCCTGAGCTTTCAGGGATCCCCAGACCGCGCCCCAGCCCATCAGACTGGCGTCGGTCGTGACAATGACCCACTCTGGTCTGTGGAATGTCATCCCTCGTGACAGGTTGTCCAGGGACAGCCACCAACGGAGTGAGTCTCTGGTCCTCTGATTTACTTGTATCTTTGGAGACAAGTCTGTATAGTCCCCATTCCACTGACTGAGCATGCACAGTTGTAACGGTCTTAGATGAATGCGCGCAAAAGGAACTATGTCCATTGCCGCTACCATCAACCCGATCACTTCCATGCACTGAGCTACGGAAGGAAGAGGAACGGAATGAAGTATTCGACAAGAGTCCAGGAGCTTTGTCTTTCTGGCCTCTGTTAGAAAAATCCTCATTTCTGAGGAGTCTATAATTGTTCCCAAGAAGGGAACCCTTGTTGACGGGGATAGAGAACTCTTTTCCACGTTCACTTTCCAGCCGTGCGATCTGAGAAAGGCCAGGACGATGTCCGTGTGAGCCTTTGCTCGAGGGAGGGACGACGCTTGAATCAGAATGTCGTCCAGGTAAGGTACTACAGCAATGCCCCTTGGTCTTAGCACAGCTAGAAGGGACCCTAGTACCTTTGTGAAAATCCTTGGAGCAGTGGCTAATCCGAAAGGAAGCGCCACGAACTGGTAATGTTTGTCCAGGAATGCAAACCTTAGGAACCGATGATGTTCCTTGTGGATAGGAATATGTAGATACGCATCCTTTAAATCCACCGTGGTCATGAATTGTCCTTCCTGGATGGAAGGAAGGATAGTTCGAATGGTTTCCATCTTGAAAGATGGGACCTTGAGAAATTTGTTTAAGATCTTGAGATCTAGGATTGGTCTGAATGTTCCCTCTTTTTTGGGAACTATGAACAGATTGGAGTAGAACCCCATCCCTTGTTCTCTCAATGGAACAGGATGAATCACTCCCATTTTTAACAGGTCTTCTACGCAAAGTAAGAACGCCTGTCTTTTTATGTGGTCTGAAGACAACTGAGACCTGTGGAACCTTCCCCTTGGGGGAAGTCCCTTGAATTCCAGAAGATAACCCTGGGAGACTATTTCTAGCGCCCAAGGATCCAGAACATCTCTTGCCCAAGCCTGAGCGAAGAGAGAGAGTCTGCCCCCCACCAGATCCGGTCCCGGATCGGGGGCCGATATTTCATGCTGTCTTGGTAGCAGTGGCAGGTTTCTTTGCCTGCTTTCCCTTGTTCCAGCCTTGCATTGGTCTCCAAGCTGGCTTGGCCTGAGAAGTATTACCTTCTTGCTTAGAGGACGTAGCACCTTGGGCTGGTCCGTTTTTACGAAAGGGACGAAAATTAGGTCTATTTTTTGCCTTGAAAGGCCGATCCTGAGGAAGGGCATGGCCCTTACCCCCAGTGATATCAGAGATAATCTCTTTCAAGTCAGGACCAAACAGCGTTTTCCCCTTGAAAGGAATGTTTAGTAGCTTGTTCTTGGAAGACGCATCAGCCGACCAAGATTTCAACCAAAGCGCTCTGCGCGCCACAATAGCAAACCCAGAATTCTTAGCCGCTAACTTAGCCAATTGCAAAGAGGCGTCTAGAGTGAAAGAATTAGCCAATTTGAGAGCATTGACTCTGTCCATAATCTCCTCATAAGGAGGCGAGTCACTATCGAGCACCTTAATCAGTTCATCAAACCAGAAATATGCGGCTGTAGTGACAGGGACAATGCATGAAATGGGTTGTAGAAGGTAACCCTGCTGAACAAACATCTTTTTAAGCAAACCTTCTAATTTTTTATCCATAGGATCTTTGAAAGCACAACTATCCTCTATGGGAATAGTGGTGCGTTTGTTTAAAGTAGAAACCGCTCCCTCGACCTTGGGGACTGACTGCCATAAGTCCTTTCTGGGGTCGACCATAGGAAACAATTTTTTAAATATGGGGGGAGGGACGAAAGGAATACCGGGCCTTTCCCATTCTTTATTAACAATGTCCGCCACCCGCTTGGGTATAGGAAAAGCTTCTGGGAGCCCCGGCACCTCTAGGAACTTGTCCATTTTACATAGTTTCTCTGGGATGACCAAATTTTCACAATCATCCAGAGTGGATAATACCTCCTTAAGCAAAATGCGGAGATGTTCCAATTTAAATTTAAAAGTAATCACATCAGATTCAGCCTGCTGAGAAATATTCCCTAAATCAGTAATTTCTCCCTCAGACAAAACCTCCCTGGCCCCCTCAGATTGGGTTAGGGGCCCTTCAGAGATATTAATATCAGCGTCGTCATGCTCTTCAGTAACTAAAACAGAGCATCCACGCTTACGCTGAACAGGGTTCATTTTGGCTAAAATGTTTTTGACAGAATTATCCATTACAGCCGTTAATTGTTGCATAGTAAGGAGTATTGGCGCGCTAGATGTACTAGGGGCCTCCTGAGTGGGCAAGACTCGTGTAGACGAAGGAGGGAATGATGCAGTACCATGCTTACTCCCCTCACTTGAGGAATCATCTTGGGCATCATTGTCATTATCACATAAATCACATTTATTTAAATGAATAGGAATTCTGGCTTCCCCACATTCAGAACACAGTCTATCTGGTAGTTCAGACATGTTAAACAGGCATAAACTTGATAAGAAAGTACAAAAAAACGTTTTGAAATAAAACCGTTACTGTCACTTTAAATTTTAAACTGAACACACTTTATTACTGCAATTGCGAAAAAACATGAAGGAATTGTTCAAAATTCACCAAACTTTCACCACAGTGTCTTAAAGCCTTGAAAATATTGCACACCAAATTTGGAAGCTTTAACCCTTAAAATAACGGAACCGGAGCCGTTTTAAGCTTTAACCCCTTTACAGTCCCTGGTATCTGCTTTGCTGAGACCCAACCAAGCCCCAAGGGGAATACGATACCAAATGACGCCTTCAGAAGTCTTTTGTAAGTATCAGAGCTCCTCTCACATGCGACTGCATGCCATGCCTCTCAAAAACAAGTGCGCAACACCGGCGCGAAAATGAGACTCTGCCTATGCTTTGGGAAAGCCCCTAAAGAATAAGGTGTCTAAAACAGTGCCTGCCGATATTATTATATCAAAATACCCAGAATAATGATTCCTCAAGGCTAAATAAGTGTTAATTCAATCGATTTAGCCCAAAAAATGTCTACAGTCTAAATAAGCCCTTGTGAAGCCCTTATTTACAATCGTAATAAACATGGCTTACCGGATCCCAAAGGGAAAATGACAGCTTCCAGCATTACATCGTCTTGTTAGAATGTGTCATACCTCAAGCAGCAAAGACTGCAAACTGTTCCCCCAACTGAAGTTAATGCTCTCAACAGTCCTGTGTGGAACAGCCATGGATTTTAGTTACGGTTGCTAAAATCATTTTCCTCATACAAACAGAATTCTTCATCTCTTTTCTGTTTCTGAGTAAATAGTACGTACCAGCACTATTTGAAAATAACAAACTCTTGATTGAATAATGAAAAACTACAGTTAAACACTAAAAAACTCTAAGCCATCTCCGTGGAGATGTTGCCTGTACAACGGCAAAGAGAATGACTGGGGTAGGCGGAGCCTAGGAGGGATCATGTGACCAGCTTTGCTGGGCTCTTTGCCATTTCCTGTTGGGGAAGAGAATATCCCACAAGTAAGGATGACGCCGTGGACCGGACACACCTATGTTGGAGAAATCTATACTTTAGCAGACTAAGCTAACAGGATAGACGCCACAAAGCTCACACATCCAGAGGAAACTGCGACCTGAACGCAGTGCTTTAGACCGCTCGGCCATCCTGACAAAAAACCCACACCCAGCTGGACCAACCCAGCCTCAGGGATCCAAGACAGGGAAACAAAAGAATCCCGAAACAGGTACAGGAACGAGTGTAAGGATAGCACAGCCATTCCCACAGAGTACAAGTACAACACAACTCTGAAACCAGACAGCAAGGCCATGAGGATCTATCAAATAACGGCCCAAGTATGCTTGAAGCCAGCAAGACCCCAGGGGGAACATTCCACCTTTCCGTCTCCCATCCAGGAGAAGCCCCAAGCAAGGACTCTATCTCCATAGGGAGGAGAATATCCCCTAAAGAAAAGGGATGATGCCGTAAGGGCAACAACTGTCCTCAAGGTCCAAAGTCACTGGCTAATGGGAAGAGAAATTCCCAACACATATATCCTAGAAAAGGACCCCCCAACAAGTAGCTTGCCAAGCAGAGGAGCAGGGAATCCATGGAAAACTGTCAAGCTGACCAGGGGAATGCAAACTTAAGGCGCACCAGAAATTGGACATCCAAAGCCAGCAGCTGGGTATGAACCAACCACCCATGAGGCTCAAGCCACACTGCTAACCACCAGATGACATGGGCTACTCTGTGGCAAAGAGTAAAAAATGCTCCGAAAACCTGGCCAACCATGACCAGGTTAGGTAGATGGAGCAAGGACATAGACCAAGTTCCCACTACCGTGGAACACCCCGACCAGCCCTGAGATCCAAAATTCCAAAACCACCCAAGACTGGGTCAGGAAAAAGGCCAAGCGAAGCTTCAGCAACTGGAAGTCTAAGGGAGAAAACCAGGTCTGGGCATCTAATAGTTCAGGCAAACCTTAGCCTAGAACTAAACACTCCAACTGGCCAAAAAGCCAGACACAAGGGTATGGATGCATATCCAGAGAATCCAGATAGCGAGAAGAACTCTAAAGCCTCGACTAAAGGAAGGAACCACCCCTAGCTAAAGTTCAACGCTCCAAGGAGCAAGGCTAGAAGTCGTATAAAGATACTTCTCAGAGCCTCAGAACAACCAAAGGGATACCTCAAGGTAAAAAAAAAAATCTTACTAGCACGACTAGTCTCCCTATCACCTCCGCACAAGCAGAGGACACAAGGAAGAGAAAGGCACTAAGCCTACCCAGCTCCGGAAAACCTGGAGCTAAACAAAGTCCCCGCAGGGAACAACCATCACCCGGAAACACAGATCCCTAAAAAGAGATACACTCACCCGGAGACAATGGAAGAAGACCCAAAGGTCTCTTATAACTCAGACAGACAGTACACGTCAAAGACTAAGAGCTGCATCTAGATACACTATAAACAGCTTACGCGTACACCTGCAAGGTGTCAAGAGCTGCAACTGGTGCTGCTTCAAACTGCAAAACTTTCCGCATGCTAAACAGCTAGCTTGAGCTGTTGGATCAAGCCCAAAAGGACAAATCCAGAGGCCTAAAAAAGGCCAAACCGCTCAGTTGCGGTAAGGGGCATTACGCCCTCCAACCCTCCACCACATGGGGGAGGAAAAAAACAGAAAACAGAAATCTTTAACATAGGACTAACATGTCCAAAACAACTTCCAAAGAAGTAACAAAGAGTATCAATCCCAGAAGGTTCCCGAAGGAAACAAAAACAAATAAAAGACATCCCATCGTATATAAATAAAATATATTAGGCAACTCAAAGGTTAACGCCCAAAGAGACACAGACCTACCCGCAGGACCAGCCAAACGGAGCCCTATCAAAACTGTGAAAGATCTCAAACAAATGACAATCAGGTGATTACTTCATCCCCACATGTCTAATGAGGTGCACCATTTCAAGTATCAGACTGAAAATCCCTGTATCTGGTAACGAAAGGGTCATACAATAACTGAAAAACATGTCTGAGCAACACACGAAGGCGCGCAATCCTGTAACGAAAGGCACAACACTCAGGGACAGATTCACCCGCAGGGAACTGTAGAGGCCCTCCCCAAGGTGGAAGGCCCAGGGCAATAGGGCAGGAGCAAATTCTTAAATAAACGTCTGGATTCTGCAATCGCCAACATTATGTGGAAGCGAAAATGTGCTGCAACCTCCGGGGGAAACACGCCACCCCGCATGGAGGAACCATAAACTGTGTTACCTGCATGTGCAGAAGTATGAATTGGTAGGGAACTCGCCTCTCAAAGGACAGGACCCGCAGAGGCAGATGGCTCAGTGGTCCCATGATTCCCTGAGCCCGAAGAACCAGACGCTCTGAAATGGCATACGGAACAAAACTGGTTGACAGGCGTCAACGAGGCCACTCCGGATTCATCACCGGACACAGAATCTGAAATAATAGCCTCAGTATCAGAATCCTCCATAACTGGATAGAGGATATTTAAATATAAACTAAAGTAGTAAAAACAAAAAACAGAATTTATGTTTACCTGATAAATTACTTTCTCCAACGGTGTGTCCGGTCCACGGCGTCATCCTTACTTGTGGGATATTCTCTTCCCCAACAGGAAATGGCAAAGAGCCCAGCAAAGCTGGTCACATGATCCCTCCTAGGCTCCGCCTACCCCAGTCATTCGACCGACGTTAAGGAGGAATATTTGCATAGGAGAAACCATATGATACCGTGGTGACTGTAGTTAAAGAAAATAAATTATCAGACCTGATTAAAAAACCAGGGCGGGCCGTGGACCGGACACACCGTTGGAGAAAGTAATTTATCAGGTAAACATAAATTCTGTTTTCTCCAACATAGGTGTGTCCGGTCCACGGCGTCATCCTTACTTGTGGGAACCAATACCAAAGCTTTAGGACACGGATGATGGGAGGGAGCAAATCAGGTCACCTAGATGGAAGGCACCACGGCTTGCAAAACCTTTCTCCCAAAAATAGCCTCAGAAGAAGCAAAAGTATCAAACTTGTAAAATTTGGTAAAAGTGTGCAGTGAAGACCAAGTCGCTGCCCTACATATCTGATCAACAGAAGCCTCGTTCTTGAAGGCCCATGTGGAAGCCACAGCCCTAGTGGAATGAGCTGTGATTCTTTCGGGAGGCTGCCGTCCGGCAGTCTCGTAAGCCAATCTGATGATGCTTTTAATCCAAAAAGAGAGAGAGGTAGAAGTTGCTTTTTGACCTCTCCTTTTACCGGAATAAACAACAAACAAGGAAGATGTTTGTCTAAAATCCTTTGTAGCGTCTAAATAGAATTTTAGAGCGCGAACAACATCCAAATTGTGCAACAAACGTTCCTTCTTTGAAACTGGTTTCGGACACAGAGAAGGTACGATGATCTCCTGGTTAATGTTTTTGTTAGAAACAACTTTTGGAAGAAAACCAGGTTTAGTACGTAAAACCACCTTATCTGCATGGAACACCAGATAAGGAGGAGAACACTGCAGAGCAGATAATTCTGAAACTCTTCTAGCAGAAGTGATTGCAACCAAAAACAAAACTTTCCAAGATAATAACTTAATATCAACGGAATGTAAGGGTTCAAACGGAACCCCCTGAAGAACTGAAAGAACTAAGTTGAGACTCCAAGGAGGAGTCAAAGGTTTGTAAACAGGCTTGATTCTAACCAGAGCCTGAACAAAGGCTTGAACATCTGGCACAGCTGACAGCTTTTTGTGAAGTAACACAGACAAGGCAGAAATCTGTCCCTTCAAGGAACTTGCAGATAATCCTTTTTCCAATCCTTCTTGAAGGAAGGATAGAATCTTAGGAATCTTAACCTTGTCCCAAGGGAATCCTTTAGATTCACACCAACAGATATATTTTTTCCAAATTTTGTGGTAAATTTTTCTAGTTACAGGCTTTCTGGCCTGAACAAGAGTATCAATAACAGAATCTGAGAACCCTCGCTTCGATAAGATCAAGCGTTCAATCTCCAAGCAGTCAGCTGGAGTGAGACCAGATTCGGATGTTCGAACGGACCTTGAACAAGAAGGTCTCGTCTCAAAGGTAGCTTCCATGGTGGAGCCGATGACATATTCACCAGATCTGCATACCAAGTCCTGCGTGGCCACGCAGGAGCTATCAAGATCACCGACGCCCTCTCCTGATTGATCCTGGCTACCAGCCTGGGGACGAGAGGAAACGGCGGGAATACATAAGCTAGTTTGAAGGTCCAAGGTGCTACTAGTGCATCTACTAGAGTCGCCTTGGGATCCCTGGATCTGGACCCGTAGCAAGGAACTTTGAAGTTCTGACGAGAGGCCATCAGATCCATGTCTGGAATGCCCCACAGTTGAGTGATTTGGGCAAAGATTTCCGGATGGAGTTCCCACTCCCCCGGATGCAATGTCTGACGACTCAGAAAATCCGCTTCCCAATTTTCCACTCCTGGGATGTGGATTGCAGACAGGTGGCAGGAGTGAGTCTCCGCCCATTGAATGATTTTGGTCACTTCTTCCATCGCCAGGGAACTCCTTGTTCCCCCCTGATGGTTGATGTACGCAACAGTCGTCATGTTGTCTGATTGAAACCGTATGAACTTGGCCCTCGCTAGCTGAGGCCAAGCCTTGAGAGCATTGAATATCGCTCTCAGTTCCAGAATATTTATCGGTAGAAGAGATTCTTCCCGAGACCAAAGACCCTGAGCTTTCAGGGATCCCCAGACCGCGCCCCAGCCCATCAGACTGGCGTCGGTCGTGACAATGACCCACTCTGGTCTGCGGAAGGTCATCCCTTGTGACAGGTTGTCCAGGGACAGCCACCAACGGAGTGAGTCTCTGGTCCTCTGATTTACTTGTATCCTCGGAGACAAGTCTGTATAGTCCCCATTCCACTGACTGAGCATGCACAGTTGTAATGGTCTTAGATGAATGCGCGCAAAAGGAACTATGTCCATTGCCGCTACCATCAAACCTATCACTTCCATGCACTGCGCTATGGAAGGAAGAGGAACGGAATGAAGTATCCGACAAGAGTCTAGAAGTTTTGTTTTTCTGGCCTCTGTCAGAAAAATCCTCATGTCTAAGGAGTCTATTATTGTTCCCAAGAAGGGAACCCTTGTTGACGGAGATAGAGAACTCTTTTCCACGTTCACTTTCCATCCGTGAGATCTGAGAAAGGCCAGGACGATGTCCGTGTGAGCCTTTGCTTGAGGAAGGGACGACGCTTGAATCAGAATGTCGTCCAAGTAAGGTACTACAGCAATGCCCCTTGGTCTTAGCACCGCTAGAAGGGACCCTAGTACCTTTGTGAAAATCCTTGGAGCAGTGGCTAATCCGAAAGGAAGCGCCACGAACTGGTAATGCTTGTCCAGGAATGCGAACCTTAGGAACCGATGATGTTCCTTGTGGATAGGAATATGTAGATACGCATCCTTTAAATCCACCGTGGTCATGAATTGACTTTCCTGGATGGAAGGAAGAATTGTTCGAATGGTTTCCACTCCTGGGATGTGGATTGCAGACAGGTGGCAGGAGTGAGTCTCCGCCCATTGAATGATGGGGGGAGGGACGAAAGGTATACCGGGCCTTTCCCATTCTTTATTTACAATGTCCGCCACCCGCTTGGGTATAGGAAAAGCTTCTGGGAGCCCCGGGACCTCTAGGAACTTGTCCATTTTACATAGTTTCTCTGGGATGACCAAATTGTCACAATCATCCAGAGTGGATAATACCTCCTTAAGCAGAGCGCGGAGATGTTCCAACTTAAATTTAAATGTAATCACATCAGGTTCAGCTTGTTGAGAAATTTTCCCTGAATCTGAAATTTCTCCCTCAGACAAAACCTCCCTGGCCCCATCAGACTGGTGTAGGGGCCTTTCAGAACCATTATCATCAGCGTCGTCATGCTCTTCAGTATCTAAAACAGAGCAATCGCGCTTACGCTGATAAGTGGGCATTTTGGCTAAAATGTTTTTGATAGAATTATCCATTACAGCCGTTAATTGTTGCATAGTAAGGAGTATTGGCGCGCTAGATGTACTAGGGGCCTCCTGAGTGGGCAAGACTCGTGTAGACGAAGGAGGGAATGATGCAGTACCATGCTTACTCCCCTCACTTGAGGAATCATCTTGGGCATCATTGTCATTGTCACATAAATCACATTTATTTAAATGAGAAGGAACTCTGGCTTCCCCACATTCAGAACACAGTCTATCTGGTAGTTCAGACATGTTAAATAGGCATAAACTTGATAACAAAGTACAAAAAACGTTTTAAAATAAAACCGTTACTGTCACTTTAAATTTTAAACTGAACACACTTTATTACTGCAATTGCGAAAAAATATGAAGGAATTGTTCAAAATTCACCAAAATTTCACCACAGTGTCTTAAAGCCTTAAAAGTATTGCACACCAAATTTGGAAGCTTTAACCCTTAAAATAACGGAACCGGAGCCGTTTTTAACTTTAACCCCTTTACAGTCCCTGGTATCTGCTTTGCTGAGACCCAACCAAGCCCAAAGGGGAATACGATACCAAATGACGCCTTCAGAAAGTCTTTTCTATGTATCAGAGCTCCTCACACATGCGACTGCATGTCATGCCTCTCAAAAACAAGTGCGCAACACCGGCGCGAAAATGAGGCTCTGCCTATGATTTGGGAAAGCTCCTAAAGAATAAGGTGTCTAAAACAGTGCCTGCCGATATAATCTTATCAAAATACCCAGATTAAATGATTCCTCAAGGCTAAATAAGTGTTAATATATCGATTTAGCCCAGAAAAAGTCTACAGTCTTAATAAGCCCTTGTGAAGCCCTTATTTACTATCTTAATAAACATGGCTTACCGGATCCCATAGGGAAAATGACAGCTTCCAGCATTACATCGTCTTGTTAGAATGTGTCATACCTCAAGCAGCAAGAGACTGCTCACTGTTCCCCAACTGAAGTTAATTCCTCTCAACAGTCCTGTGTGGAACAGCCATGGATTTTAGTAACGGTTGCTAAAATCATTTTCCTCATACAAACAGAAATCTTCATCTCTTTTCTGTTTCAGAGTAAATAGTACATACCAGCACTATTTTAAAATAAACTCTTGATTGAATAATAAAAACTACAGTTAAACACTAAAAAACTCTAAGCCATCTCCGTGGAGATGTTGCCTGTACAACGGCAAAGAGAATGACTGGGGTAGGCGGAGCCTAGGAGGGATCATGTGACCAGCTTTGCTGGGCTCTTTGCCATTTCCTGTTGGGGAAGAGAATATCCCACAAGTAAGGATGACGCCGTGGACCGGACACACCTATGTTGGAGAAACGGCACCTGTCACCCCAATGGCTGGGGCACTCACAACCTCCTATTACCAGACGCCTGCGGACTAGAAAATTTCCTTTAACCCGTGGTCGGGAATGCGGAAATGGAAAAACGGAACGTAGCCACGCCCAAACACAAGGTGAACCGTACCGTCTCAAAAAAGTGCACCCAACCAAAAGGCTGCGTCACTTCCAAAGGCCTCAATGTTCCAACACTGAGCCCAGTAAATATCACACATAAGCAGGTTGAATCACATAACAAACCTGATTATAAACCCCCCCCCCCCCCCTGTTCAATAACCCCCTTCAGGAGATATTAACCCTCAATTCTGAGATATTAAAAGAGACTCACAGAGACCCTTATGTTTAGACCCGCAAGGTGGTAGCCTCTCGGGAAACATTTCCATTACAGTACATTGATGAATAAAGTAAAATGAAACAATCTTACCAGAATCTACGCAGTGGAACAGGATCAAATGAGACGGATAGTAGCATCGCCTCCGCCATGGACTTGAGAGAAGAAAGCAGGCAGCAAAGTTTGACAACGCCGATTACTTGAGGAGCTGTTGATATGAGTCGGAATGGTCTTGCAAAAAGAAACTCCTTGCATCTCCGGACTCTAACTTTCATCTAAGCCCTCACTGAGATACCGACAGGAGTACTTAAAACTCCTGTCCCATGCCGAAGAGTACTACCCTCCATAAGAGACAAAAACAAAAATTAAAAATTCTGACACTTCTCTGCCATCCTCCTGGAACAAAAGGCAAACAAAGACTGGGGGATGAGGGGAGTGGGAGGAGTATTTGAGCCTTTGGCTGGGTTGTCCTGCCTCCTCCTGGTGGCCAGGTTCTTATTTCCCAAAAGTAATGAATGCAGCTGTAGACTCTTTCCATTTAGGAAAAAAAATAAGTACAATAAAATATAATCGCAGTTATAGATAACATGCTAAAGGTAGGTGCACAATGCAGAGCAGTTGTTTCTAAGGCTTATAAGATACTAGCATGTAAGTGGCATTGATGCAAGGGAGGAAAGCCTAATCTTGTCACTATATAAATCCCTGGTAAGACCTCACCTTGAGTATGGAGTGCAGTTCTGGAGACCGATTAAAAAAAAAAGTCATTGCAGACTTTGAAAAAGATCAGAGAAGGGCCACAAATTTAATAAGGGGAATGGAGAATTAAAGCTATGAGGAGAGGTTTGCCAAACTGGGTCTGTTTCTCTAAAAAAAAAAAAAAAAGGTGCTTGAGAGTTGAAATGATTACTTTATATAAATATATTCAACACCCATATACAGAGATGGCAGAAGCTCTGTTTATTCCAAGAAAATTGTTTATGACAAGAGGTCACAATTTAAGGCTAAAGGAAAGGAGATTTAATCTCCTGCAATGTAAACGTATTTTCACTGTAAGAGCAATCAAATTGTGGAACTCATTACCTAAGGAGGTAGTAAATGTGAATACCTTAGATACATTTAAAAATAGTTTAGATACATTTCTGGGTAGAAACAGAATTCAGAGATAGGATTGCTTGTGTTAAATTGCATTAATTTAACCTCAACTGGAGCTTTTTTAAGTATATTAAGATTTGTATAGGTTGAACTTGATGGACTTGTCTGTTTTTCAACCTCATCTACTATGTTACTTTGTTATAAGAAAATCTATGCTTACCTGTTAAATTCTTTCCTGGTATGGAGAGTCCACAAATTAATTCATTACTGTTGGGAATTCAACACCTGGCCATCAGGAAGAGGGAGAGACACCACAGCTAAAGATAAGTATCCCTCCCACTTCCCATAACCCCTCAGTTATTAAGCCGAGGAAATAAGGAAAAGTAGGAGAAACACTGGGATTACAGAGGTGCCATAAGATAAGGAAAAAATGCCGCCTTAAAACAGAAAGGGCGGCTTCGTGATTCTCCATGCCAGGAAAGAAAAGAAATAATTAGGTAAGAATAAATTTTGTTCTCTTTACAATGGCATGGAGAGTCCACTAATTCAATTATAAATGTTGGGAATCCAATATCCAAGCAAGAGAGGACACAGAATAAACAGGGGGAATAAGGCAGGCAGACATAAACTAAAGGCACCACCGCTTGAAGCACTTTTCTCCTAAAGGAAGCCTCAGCTGACGCAAAAAAATCAAACTTTTAAAACTTGGAAAAAAGTGTGCAAAGAGGACAATGTAGCTGCCTTACAAATCTGTTCCAAAGAAGCTTTGTTCTTAAATGCCAAAGAAGGTGAAACAGCACAGGTAGAGTGAGCCGTAATCCTCTCAGGAGGCTGCTGAACAGCTTCCTCATAAGCCAAACGAATGACACTTCCTCCTCAGCCCAAAAAAAAAGTGTAGTCACAGTAGCCTTTAGACCCTTGTGTTTACCGGCATACAAAACAAACAAGGAAGTAGACCGTCTAAAATCTGTGGTAGCATGAAGATAGAATTTCAAAACGTGCACCACATCCAGGTTGTGTAACAAACATTCCTTCTGAGAAGTAGGATTAGGACAAAAAGGAAAGAACTACAATCTCCTGATTGATATTGCGGTCAGAGACCATCTTAGGTAGAAAACGTGGTTTTTACGCATTCTGCATACAGCCTTATCTGCATGGAAAACCAGATAAGGAGAATCACACTAAGGCAGATAATTCTGAAACTCTGCAAGCAGAAGAAATAACCAACAAGAACAAAACTTTCCAAGATAAAAGTTCAATATCAACAGAATGCATTGGCTCAAAAGGAGCCTGTTGAAGAACAAGATTAAAGCTACAAGGAGGAGCAACGGGTCTAAACACAGGCCTGATTCTAAACAAAGCCTGAACAAAACACTAAACATCCGGAAGATTTGCTATCTTCTTATGTAACACAATCGAAAGGGCAGAAATATGACCCTTAATAAAACTAGTAGACAAACCTTTCTCCAAACCCTCCGGGAGAAACAACCGAATCTGATGAACTCTCATCTTGTGCCATGGGAAACCTTGAGCCTCGCACCAGTATAGGTAGGTAGGTGCCCCACACCTTGTGATACATCAGATGAGTCACCGGTTTACAAGCCTGGATCAAAGTATCAATGACCTTATCAGAAAAACAGAATTTATGTTTACCTGATAAATTACTTTCTCCAACGGTGTGTCCGGTCCACGGCGTCATCCTTACTTGTGGGATATTCTCTTCCCCAACAGGAAATGGCAAAGAGCCCAGCAAAGCTGGTCACATGATCCCTCCTAGGCTCCGCCTACCCCAGTCATTCGACCGACGTTAAGGAGGAATATTTGCATAGGAGAAACCATATGGTACCGTGGTGACTGTAGTTAAAGAAAATAAATTATCAGACCTGATTAAAAAAACCAGGGCGGGCCGTGGACCGGACACACCGTTGGAGAAAGTAATTTATCAGGTAAACATAAATTCTGTTTTCTCCAACATAGGTGTGTCCGGTCCACGGCGTCATCCTTACTTGTGGGAACCAATACCAAAGCTTTAGGACACGGATGAAGGGAGGGAGCAAATCAGGTCACCTAAATGGAAGGCACCACGGCTTGCAAAACCTTTCTCCCAAAAATAGCCTCAGAAGAAGCAAAAGTATCAAACTTGTAAAATTTGGTAAAAGTGTGCAGTGAAGACCAAGTCGCTGCCCTACATATCTGATCAACAGAAGCCTCGTTCTTGAAGGCCCATGTGGAAGCCACAGCCCTAGTGGAATGAGCTGTGATTCTTTCGGGAGGCTGCCGTCCGGCAGTCTCGTAAGCCAATCTGATGATGCTTTTAATCCAAAAAGAGAGAGAGGTAGAAGTTGCTTTTTGACCTCTCCGTTTACCGGAATAAACAACAAACAAGGAAGATGTTTGTCTAAAATCCTTTGTAGCATCTAAATAGAATTTTAGAGCGCGAACAACATCCAAATTGTGCAACAAACGTTCCTTCTTTGAAACTGGTTTCGGACATAGAGAAGGTACGATAATCTCCTGGTTAATGTTTTTGTTAGAAACAACTTTTGGAAGAAAACCAGGTTTAGTACGTAAAACCACCTTATCTGCATGGAACACCAGATAAGGAGGAGAACACTGCAGAGCAGATAATTCTGAAACTCTTCTAGCAGAAGAAATTGCAACTAAAAACAAAACTTTCCAAGATAATAACTTAATATCAACGGAATGCAAGGGTTCAAACGGAACCCCCTGAAGAACTGAAAGAAGTAAATTGAGACTCCAAGGAGGAGTCAAAGGTTTGTAAACAGGCTTAATTCTAACCAGAGCCTGAACAAAGGCTTGAACATCTGGCACAGCGGCCAGCTTTTTGTGAAGTAACACAGACAAGGCAGAAATCTGTCCCTTCAGGGAACTTGCAGATAATCCTTTTTCCAATCCTTCTTGAAGGAAGGATAGAATCCTAGGAATCTTAACCTTGTCCCAAGGGAATCCTTTAGATTCACACCAACAGATATATTTTTTCCAAATTTTGTGGTAAATCTTTCTAGTTACAGGCTTTCTGGCCTGAACAAGAGTATCGATAACAGAATCTGAGAACCCTCGCTTCGATAAGATCAAGCGTTCAATCTCCAAGCAGTCAGCTGGAGTGAAACCAGATTCGGATGTTCGAACGGACCCTGAACAAGAAGGTCTCGTCTCAAAGGTAGCTTCCAAGGAGGAGCCGATGACATATTCACCAGATCTGCATACCAAGTCCTGCGTGGCCACGCAGGAGCTATCAAGATCACCGACGCCCTCTCCTGATTGATCCTGGCTACCAGCCTGGGGATGAGAGGAAACGGCGGGAACACATAAGCTAGTTTGAAGGTCCAAGGTGCTACTAGTGCATCCACTAGAGCCGCCTTGGGATCCCTGGATCTGGACCCGTAGCAAGGAACTTTGAAGTTCTGACGAGAGGCCATCAGATCCATGTCTGGAATGCCCCACAGCTGAGTGACTTGGGCAAAGATTTCCGGATGGAGTTCCCACTCCCCCGGATGCAATGTCTGACGACTCAGAAAATCCGCTTCCCAATTTTCCACTCCTGGGATGTGGATAGCAGACAGGTGGCAGGAGTGAGACTCCGCCCATAGAATGATTTTGGTCACTTCTTCCATCGCCAGGGAACTCCTTGTTCCCCCCTGATGGTTGATGTACGCAACAGTTGTCATGTTGTCTGATTGAAACCGTATGAACTTGGCCCTCGCTAGCTGAGGCCAAGCCTTGAGAGCATTGAATATCGCTCTCAGTTCCAGAATATTTATCGGTAGAAGAGATTCTTCCCGAGACCAAAGACCCTGAGCTTTCAGGGATCCCCAGACCGCGCCCCAGCCCATCAGACTGGCGTCGGTCGTGACAATGACCCACTCTGGTCTGCGGAATGTCATCCCTCGTGACAGGTTGTCCAGGGACAGCCACCAACGGAGTGAGTCTCTGGTCTTCTGATTTACTTGTATCTTCGGAGACAAGTCTGTATAGTCCCCATTCCACTGACTGAGCATGCACAGTTGTAATGGTCTTAGATGAATGCGTGCAAAAGGAACTATGTCCATTGCCGCTACCATCAACCCGATCACTTCCATGCACTGAGCTATGGAAGGAAGAGGAACGGAATGAAGTATCCGACAAGAGTCTAGAAGTTTTGTTTTTCTGGCCTCTGTCAGAAAAATCCTCATTTCTAAGGAGTCTATTATTGTTCCCAAGAAGGGAACCCTTGTTGACGGAGATAGAGAACTCTTTTCCACGTTCACTTTCCATCCGTGAGATCTGAGAAAGGCCAGGACAATGTCCGTGTGAGCCTTTGCTTGAGGAAGGGACGACGCTTGAATCAGAATGTCGTCCAAGTAAGGTACTACAGCAATGCCCCTTGGTCTTAGCACAGCTAGAAGGGACCCTAGTACCTTTGTGAAAATCCTTGGAGCAGTGGCTAATCCGAAAGGAAGCGCCACGAACTGGTAATGTTTGTCAAGGAATGCGAACCTCAGGAACCGATGATGTTCCTTGTGGATAGGAATATGTAGATACGCATCCTTTAAATCCACCGTGGTCATGAATTGACCTTCCTGGATGGAAGGAAGAATAGTTCGAATGGTTTCCATCTTGAACGATGGAACCTTGAGAAACTTGTTTAAGATCTTGAGATCTAAGATTGGTCTGAACGTTCCCTCTTTTTTGGGAACTATAAACAGATTGGAGTAGAACCCCATCCCTTGTTCTCTTAATGGAACGGGATGAATCACTCCCATTTTTAACAGGTCTTCTACACAATGTAAGAATGCCTGTCTTTTTATGTGGTCTGAAGACAACTGAGACCTGTGGAACCTCCCCCTTGGGGGAAGTCCCTTGAATTCCAGAAGATAACCTTGGGAGACTATTTCTAGCGCCCAAGGATCCAGAACATCTCTTGCCCAAGCCTGAGCGAAGAGAGAGAGTCTGCCCCCCACCAGATCCGGTCCCGGATCGGGGGCCAACATTTCATGCTGTCTTGGTAGCAGTGGCAGGTTTCTTGGCCTGCTTTCCCTTGTTCCAGCCTTGCATTGGTCTCCAAGCTGGCTTGGCTTGAGAAGTATTACCCTCTTGCTTAGAGGACGTAGCACCTTGGGCTGGTCCGTTTCTACGAAAGGGACGAAAATTAGGTTTATTTTTTGCCTTGAAAGGCCGATCCTGAGGAAGGGCGTGGCCCTTACCCCCAGTGATATCCGAGATAATCTCTTTCAAGTCAGGGCCAAACAGCGTTTTCCCCTTGAAAGGAATGTTAAGTAGCTTGTTCTTGGAAGACGCATCAGCCGACCAAGATTTCAACCAAAGCGCTCTGCGCGCCACAATAGCAAACCCAGAATTCTTAGCCGCTAACCTAGCCAATTGCAAAGTGGCGTCTAGGGTGAAAGAATTAGCCAATTTGAGAGCATTGATTCTGTCCATAATCTCCTCATAAGGAGGAGAATCACTGTCGACCGCCTTTATCAGCTCATCGAACCAGAAACATGCGGCTGTAGCGACAGGGACAATGCATGAAATTGGTTGTAGAAGGTAACCCTGCTGAACAAACATCTTTTTAAGCAAACCTTCTAATTTTTTATCCATAGGATCTTTGAAAGCACAACTATCCTCTATGGGTATAGTGGTGCGTTTGTTTAAAGTGGAAACCGCTCCCTCGACCTTGGGGACTGTCTGCCATAAGTCCTTTCTGGGGTCGACCATAGGAAACAATTTTTTAAATATGGGGGGAGGGACGAAAGGAATACCGGGCCTTTCCCATTCTTTATTAACAATGTCCGCCACCCGCTTGGGTATAGGAAAAGCTTCTGGGAGCCCCGGCACCTCTAGGAACTTGTCCATTTTACATAGTTTCTCTGGGATGACCAACTTGTCACAATCATCCAGAGTGGATAATACCTCCTTAAGCAGAATGCGGAGATGTTCCAACTTAAATTTAAATGCAATCACATCAGGTTCAGCTTGTTGAGAAATGTTCCCTGAATCAGTAATTTCTCCCTCAGACAAAACCTCCCTGGCCCCATCAGACTGAGTTAGAGGCCCTTCAGAAATATTAATATCAGCGTAGTCATGCTCTTCAGTATCTAAAACAGAGCAGTCGCGCTTACGCTGATAAGTGTTCATTTTGGCTAAAATGTTTTTGACAGAATTATCCATTACAGCCGTTAATTGTTGCATAGTAAGGAGTATTGGCGCGCTAGATGTACTAGGGGCCTCCTGAGTGGGCAAGACTCGTGTAGACGAAGGAGGGAATGATGCAGTACCATGCTTACTCCCCTCACTTGAGGAATCATCTTGGGCATCATTGTCATTGTCACATAAATCACATTTATTTAAATGAATAGGAATTCTGGCTTCCCCACATTCAGAACACAGTCTATCTGGTAGTTCAGACATGTTAAACAGGCATAAACTTGATAACAAAGTACAAAAAACGTTTTAAAATAAAACCGTTACTGTCACTTTAAATTTTAAACTGAACACACTTTTTTACTGCAAATGCGAAAAAACATGAAGGAATTGTTCAAAATTCACCAAATTTTCACCACAGTGTCTTAAAGCCTTAAAAGTATTGCACACCAAATTTGGAAGCTTTAACCCTTAAAATAACGGAACCGGAGCCGTTTTTAACTTTAACCCCTTTACAGTCCCTGGTATCTGCTTTGCTGAGACCCAACCAAGCCCCAAGGGGAATACGATACCAAATGACGCCTTCAGAAAGTCTTTTCTAAGTATCAGAGCTCCTCTCACATGCGACTGCATGCCATGCCTCTCAAAAACAAGTGCGCAACACCGGCGCGAAAATGAGGCTCTGCCTATGCTTTGGGAAAGCCCCTAAAGAATAAGGTGTCTAAAACAGTGCCTGCCGATATTATTATATAAAAAAACCCAGATAAAATGATTCCTCAAGGCTAAATATGTGTTAATAATCAATCGATTTAGCCCAAAAAAAGTCTACAGTCTTAATAAGCCCTTTTTGAAGCCCTTATTTACAATCGTAATAAACATGGCTTACCGGATCCCAGAGGGAAAATGACAGCTTCCAGCATTACATCGTCTTGTTAGAATGTGTCATACCTCCAGCAGCAAGAGACTGCTCACTGTTCCCCCAACTGAAGTTAATTGCTCTCAACAGTCCTGTGTGGAACAGCCATGGATTTTAGTGACGGTTGCTAAAATCATTTTCCTCATACAAACAGAAATCTTCATCTCTTTTCTGTTTCTGAGTAAATAGTACATACCAGCACTATTTCAAAATAACAAACTCTTGATTGAATAATAAAAACTACAGTTAAACACTAAAAAACTCTAAGCCATCTCCGTGGAGATGTTGCCTGTACAACGGCAAAGAGAATGACTGGGGTAGGCGGAGCCTAGGAGGGATCATGTGACCAGCTTTGCTGGGCTCTTTGCCATTTCCTGTTGGGGAAGAGAATATCCCACAAGTAAGGATGACGCCGTGGACCGGACACACCTATGTTGGAGAAAACCTCTTTTAGACCAAACTACGCATTCAATCTCCTTGCAGTCAGCCTCATAGAATCTAGATTTTAATGAAGGAATAGACCCCGAAGTAGAAGATCCGTCCCTCATAGGTAACCTCCAGGGAGGGGAAGATGACATCTTCACAAGATCTGCAAACCAAGTCCTACAAGGCCAAGCTGGTGCAATTAGGATCAACGAGGCCCACTCCTGTTTGATGTGGGCTATGACCCTGGGAAGAAGAGCAAATGAAGGAAACAGATAAATAAGTTTTAACTTCCAAGGAACCGCTAACTCATCCACCAACACTGCCTGAGGGTCCCTCGATCTCGACCCGTATCTGGCCAGTTTGGAATAGAGACGAAAAGCCATAAGGTCTATCCCAAGGAACATCCCACCTGAGGGTTATCTCAGAAAACACTTCTGAATGAACAGCCCACTAACCCTGGGTGGAACATCTGTCTGCTCAGATAGTTCGCCTCCCAATTGTCCACTCCCAGAATATGAATGGCCGAAATGTGACAATTGTGGGACGCCACCCACTAAAGGATGTGAGAGACTTCCTTAGTCAGGGAACTCCTTGTTCCACACTGATGATTGATATAATCCACAGATATGTTGTCCGACTGAAGTCTGAAACTGGACAGAACAAAGTTGCGCCATACCATCAGAGCATCGAAGACGGCTCGCAATTCCAGAATGTTGATGGGAAGGACAGACTCCTCCGGCGACCAGGTTCCCTGAGCTCTCAGGGAACCCCAGACTGCATCCCAGCCCAGAAGGCTAGCATCAGAAGTTGCAATTTACCACAATGATCTCAAAAACAATGTGCCTTGTGAGAGTTGAGGTTGATCCCCTGGAGAGAGATTCTCTTGTGTGGTTGTCAGGACGATCTGTTGAGATATATCGGAATGATCGCCGTTCTAATGCCTGAGCCTACATAATTGTAGAGGTTGCAGATGAAAGCGAGCAAAAGGAATAATGTCTATGGTAGCCAGCATGAGACCATCTACTTTCATGCATTGCGTCACTAAAGGGAGTGCAGATGATTGAAAAGAGAGGCAAGAAAATGTTCATGGAAATCAAATCTATGACTGTTTCCAGAAAACAAAGTCTGGTATTGGGAACCAGGGAACTCCTGTCCAGAATTATCTTCCACCTATGGTCTCGAAGGCGAGACAAAAGTGTGCCCATGTGAAATCTTGACAAAGGAAAAGATGGAGCCTTAACCAAGATATTGTCCAAGTAAGGAACCACTGCGATTCCTCGCATCCTGGCTACCACTAAAAGTGCTCCCAGCTGTGAACTGTGGCCAAACCAAAAGGAAGGGCTACAAATTGAAAATGTTTGTCTAGAAAGGCAAACCGCAAGAACTTAAAATGATCCCTATGGATCGGAACATGAAGGTATGCGTCCTTCAGGTTTATAGTGATCATGAACTGACCCTGTTGGACCAACGGGAGAATGGATCTGATAGTTTCCATCTTGCAGGATGACACTAAGACACTAAGTCGAGAATTTGACGGAAAGTTAACTCTTTCTTGGGAACCACGAAAATGTTTGAATAAGACCCTAGGCCTGGCTCTAAAGGAAGGACAGTGACAATCACTCCAAGAGAAGATAGGTCCTTTTTAAAAAGGCTTCTCTCTTCACAGGGTTTGAAGAGAGTCTTAACAGAAGGAATCTGCCTTTTGGAGGGTAAAACTTAAACCCTATCCTGTACCCATGGGAGACAACGTCCACAACCCATGGGTCCAGAACGTCTCAATTCCAAATGTACTGAAAGGATAGTCTACCCTTTACGTGATCCGGTCCCAAATCGGTGGCCGTCCATTCATGGCGACTTATTGTCAGAGGAGGGAATCTTGGACTAATTGTTCCAAGGCTGATTAGGATTCAAGTAACTCTTGGAATAATCCGACTTTGTGGGGGGGCCGAAGGCCTCTGTCACTTGGATGTAGGAAAGGAACAAAAATTGAAGACTGTCGACCCTTGGATCTAGCCATCTTATCCTGAGCAAGGAAGGAGCCCTTCCCGCCAGTCACCATGGAAATTAAAGAATCCAGGCCCGGTCCAAATAATGACTTCCCCTTAAAGAGCAAGGAGATAAGTCTAAACTTAGATACCACGTCAGCTGACCAGGACTTTAACCACAAGGCCATCGCGACAGAATCGCAAAGCCAGATGACTTAGCACTTAGGCTAATGACTTGCATGTCAGTGTTACAAATAAAATAATTGGCTATTTTCAAAGCCTTAATTCGATCGTGAATCTCCTCTAACGGAGTCTCCTCCAAAATAATTTCCCATAAGGAGTTGCATCAGTAAGTGGCGACTCCAGCACCTGCCGCAATGCTTGCAGCCGGTTGCCAGAGGAGTCCAAGCTGATGAAATATCCTCTTTAAGTACCCCTCCAGTTTTCGGTCCATGGGGTACCTAAAGGAGGTACTATCCTCTAAAGGAATAGAAGTACACTTGGCTAGGGTGGAAATAGAACCATCCACCTTGGGAATGGAACTCCATAATTCCAGATTAGAGTCAGGAACTGGAAACATTCTCTTAAAAATTTGATGAGGGAGAGAACGGAATCCCAGATTTCTTCCACTCCTGAGAGTTAATGTCCGCCATGCGGGCCGGAACAGAAAAAAACCTCTGTAGTTCTGAGTTTGAAATCATAAACCCTGTACAGTTTAGGGGATCTTAGGTTCCTTAGATGGTTTTGGATCAGAAACATCCAAAGTAGATAATACTTACTTGAGCAATAAACAAAGGTTTTCTAGCTTAAATCTGAAGTTTATCCATTTAGACTTCCCAACTTAGTCCGTATTGCAGTAAGAGTCAGATATTTCACCCGCAGTGGCTACTAAAGTATGCTCATCCTTAGACTGTTGTCACAAACTCACCAAAGGAGATTGAATAGGAGAAGAGATTCATGTAACAAGGAAGCATGCTTAATATTTCTCTCTCTCTTACCCGAGCCGGGTAAGACACTCAGTGCAGCAGAAACAGCTGATTGAAGCTGCCCTGCAATGTGTCCTGGTAAAAAAAACATCCTCCAAAAAGACTGAGCTGAGCCGCAGGGAACTGCCGGTGCAACATATTGGGATGGGGACTGAGGAGGCCTGTCAAGGGCAGCAGAGTCCGAAGAGGTAGAGGGCTCTGAGGGGTTAAATTTCCCAGCCACATTAGTCAATTTAGACTTTTTAGATCTTGCCTGCAACATATAGGCTAAACATGTGGAACATAACTGTGAAGGGGGAATAACATGGGCCTCTTCACAATACAAACATTTATCAATCAGGGTCAATGAATGAAGTAACCCCCTAGTCCATCCTTTCCTCCATAGTAGGTAAGGGATTCCCACAGTCAGAAATTAAAGCTTAAATGTTTAAAGGCAAAACGAAAATTGAAAAAACAAATTATGTTTACCTGATAATTTTATTTCCATCGAGGGGAGGAGAGTCCATGGCTTCATTCATTACTAGTTGGAATTAAGAACCTGGCCACCAGGGGGAGGCAAAAACACCCCAGCCAAAAGGCTTAAATACCTCCCCAACTCCGCTCATCCCCCAGTCATTCTGCCGAGGGAACAAGGAACAGTAGGATAAATATTAGGGTATAAATGGTGCCAGAAAAGAATATTAAATTTAGGTCCGCCCATCGGAGATATGGGCGGGGGCCGTAGACTCTTTACCCCTCGATGGAAATAAAATTATTAGGTAAGCATAATTTATGTTTTCCATCTAAAGGGGAAGAGAGTCCACAGCTTCATTCAATACTAGTGGGAACATATACCCAAGCTCTTGAGGACAATGAATGAAACCGGGAGGGTAAAAGGCGGACCCTTAATCTGAGGGCACCACAGCCTGTAGAACCTTTCTCCAAAAAAATGCTTCCGCAAATTTGTAAAACTTGCAAATCTGCTCCATAGAAGCCTCATTCTTGAAGGCCCAAGATGAAGCTACTGCTCTAAATGAAACCTGGCGAATGAAATGATGTCCATGCTGAAAACCATGAGCCCAATCATTTCCATGCACTGCGGAAGGGCTCGCTGTAGACTGAAGGGCAAGACAGGTGGACACCATCTTTGCACGTCGCTTGTCCATGAGAAAGATCTTCATGGACACCAAAGTCTATGATCATGCCCAAGAACTCCACTCTAGTACTGGGAAACAGAGAACTCTTCTTGAAATTGATCCTCCAACCGTGAGATTGAAGTAACTGCAGCAGGACCCATCTGCCAGATGGTATGAACGCGCCTGAACCAGAATATCGTTCAGATAGGGCACCATCACGATGCCCTGGGATCTGGCCACTGCTAGAAGGGCCCCAAGGACCTTGGTAAAGACTCTAGAGGCCGTTGCCAAACCGAGGGGGAGGGCCACGAACTGGAAATGTTGATCCAGAAAGGCAAATCTGAGGAAACTGACATGGGTCCCTGTGAATCGGAACATGAAGGTAGGCATCCCTCAAATCTATAGGAGGTCATTAGCTGCCCCTCTAGGACTAGGGGAAGAATGGATCCGATTGTTTCCAATTTGAACAATGGAACAGACATAAACCTGTTTAAACATTTGAGGTCCAGAACATGCCCTCCTTCTTTGGGACCACAAACAAATTGGAGTAATACCCTAGACCCCGTTCTGCCTGGGGTACTGGTACAATAACCCCTAGAGCAGAGGGATCCCGCACACAACCCAGAAAGGCCTCTATTTTTTCCAGCCTTGAAGACAAGTTTGAATAAAGGAATCTGCCCATGGGCAGAGAGGACTTGAACCCTATCCTGTAGCCCTGGTCGACCACCTCTAGAACCCACGGATCCTGAACATCCTGCAACCAGACGTGTAAGAACAGAGACAATCTGCCCCCACTCGGTCCGTAGACCAGTCAGGGGAAGACCCTTCATGGGGACTTAGTCTCGGCAGGCTTCTTGTGCTGCTTAGACTTGTTCCAAGCTTGAGCAGGCTTCCAAGCACCCATGGATGTGTCCACTTTCGCGGTGGGCTGAGCACATTGCGCCTTATCCCCGCGAAAGGGATGAAAATTAGCACTCTTAGTCTTCGCCTTCTTATCCTGGGGAAGGAAGGCATCCTTGCCTCCTGTAACCGTGGATATGATAGAGTCCAGACCTGAACCGAACAGGATCTTGCCCTTGAAAGGCAAAGACAACAGCCTCATCTTAGATTTTAGCCACAGAGCTCTGCTTGCTACAACCTGACACCTTGGCATTCAGGCGGATAATCTGCATATTAGCGTCACGAATGAAAGAATTGGCCACCTTTAGGGCCTTAATATTTTCCTGCACCTCTGCGAAAGATGGTTCAACCTCAATCATATCAAATAATGCATCGCACCAATATGACGCGGCTGCAGCCACTGCCGGTTGAAAAACAAACCCTGTGTGTTGAATCATTTTTCGCAACATGTTTTCCAATTTCTTATCCAAAGGCTCCTTGAAAGAAGAACTATCCTCTAAAGGATTTTACGTGTGCTTAGTGAGCATGGAGATGGCCCCATCCACCTTGGTCCCCCACAACTCTAGCTGGGCCTCTGGGACGGGGAAAAGCTTTTTAAATTGAGAATGGAAAAAGGAAGAACCTAATCGCTCCCACTCATTCTTAATAATGTTTGTCATCTTGATAGGAACCGGGAAAGTCTGGGGAACCACCTTGTCCTAGTAAACCTTATCCAACTTAGGAATGGAAGGCTCCTCTGGTAGTTTGGGTTCCGGAACCTCTAAGGTAGCCAGCACTTGCTTTAACAAAAAACGCATGTTCTTCATTTTAAACCGAAAACCGGGTTCCTCCGCTGCTGGAAGTTTACATAACAGAGACTCTGACGCGTCGGATTGGGCCTCGTCATCGTACCACCCCTCTGGGGCGTCTGACAGACACAAATCCTGGGTCGGGACGCTATGAAAAGCTCTACGCTTGCGCTTAGCAGAACGCGGCAAAGCATGGATCAACTTAGCTACTGCCATTTCAAGCTGGTTCGCAAAGTCCGGCAGTCAATCAATTTCCCCTGAAGGGGTAACAGTCAGACCCTCAAGTTTAGAAGCTTAAAGGGCTACTTAAACTCCTGTCCCATAGCGAAGGGTAGAACCCCTCTCATAAGAGACCTCAGATATTCCGGCATCTGCAGAGAATGACTGGGGGATGAGGGGAGTAGGGGAGGTATTTAAGCCTTTGGCTGGGATGTCTTTACTTCCTCCTGGTGGTCAGGTTCTTAATTCCCATTAGTAATGAATGAAGCCATGGAATCTCCTCCCCTTTAGATGGAAATGTATATATAAGCTCTTTCAGAGCAGCACTTCTATAGATTCCAGCTTTGACTGGAGCACTATACCGACCTCCCGCATGGGCGCCAACTTATGCGCAATGCCCGCTACCTCCGATCGTGATTGCAGAAAGGAGGAAGCAATGTGTGCGGTGAGTCACGAGGTAACACGTTAGGGGAGGTCTGCAGTGCCAGAAGAGAAGCGAGTGAAAAAACAGAATTTATGTTTACCTGATAAATTACTTTCTCCAACGGTGTGTCCGGTCCACGGCGTCATCCTTACTTGTGGGATATTCTCTTCCCCAACAGGAAATGGCAAAGAGCCCAGCAAAGCTGGTCACATGATCCCTCCTAGGCTCCGCCTACCCCAGTCATTCGACCGACGTTAAGGAGGAATATTTGCATAGGAGAAACCATATGGTACCGTGGTGACTGTAGTTAAAGAAAATAAATTATCAGACCTGATTAAAAAAACCAGGGCGGGCCGTGGACCGGACACACCGTTGGAGAAAGTAATTTATCAGGTAAACATAAATTCTGTTTTCTCCAACATAGGTGTGTCCGGTCCACGGCGTCATCCTTACTTGTGGGAACCAATACCAAAGCTTTAGGACACGGATGAAGGGAGGGAGCAAATCAGGTCACCTAAATGGAAGGCACCACGGCTTGCAAAACCTTTCTCCCAAAAATAGCCTCAGAAGAAGCAAAAGTATCAAACTTATAAAATTTGGTAAAAGTGTGCAGTGAAGACCAAGTCGCTGCCCTACATATCTGATCAACAGAGGCCTCGTTCTTGAAGGCCCATGTGGAAGCCACAGCCCTAGTGGAATGAGCCGTGATTCTTTCGGGAGGCTGCCGTCCGGCAGTCTCGTAAGCCAATCTGATGATGCTTTTAATCCAAAAAGAGAGAGAGGTAGAAGTTGCTTTTTGACCTCTCCTTTTACCGGAATAAACAACAAACAAGGAAGATGTTTGTCTAAAATCCTTTGTAGCATCTAAATAGAAATTTAGAGCGCGAACAACATCCAAATTGTGCAACAAACGTTCCTTCTTTGAAACTGGTTTCGGACACAGAGAAGGTACGATAATCTCCTGGTTAATGTTTTTGTTAGAAACAACTTTTGGAAGAAAACCAGGTTTAGTACGTAAAACAGAATTTATGTTTACCTGATAAATTTCTTTCTCCAACGGTGTGTCCGGTCCACGGCGTCATCCTTACTTGTGGGACACTCTCCTCCCCAACAGGAAATGGCAAAGAGCCCAGCAAAGCTGGTCACATGATCCCTCCTAGGCTCCGCCTACCCCAGTCATTCGACCGACGTTAAGGAGGAATAATAGCATAGGAGAAACCATATGGTACCGTGGTGACTGTAGTTAAAGAAAATAAATTATCAGACCTGATTAAAAAACCAGGGCGGGCCGTGGACCGGACACACCGTTGGAGAAAGAAATTTATCAGGTAAACATAAATTCTGTTTTCTCCAACATAGGTGTGTCCGGTCCACGGCGTCATCCTTACTTGTGGGAACCAATACCAAAGCTTTAGGACACGGATGAAGGGAGGGAGCAAATCAGGTCACCTAAATGGAAGGCACCACGGCTTGCAAAACCTTTCTCCCAAAAATAGCCTCAGAAGAAGCAAAAGTATCAAACTTGTAAAATTTGGTAAAAGTGTGCAGTGAAGACCAAGTCGCTGCCCTACATATCTGATCAACAGAAGCCTCGTTCTTGAAGGCCCATGTGGAAGCCACAGCCCTAGTGGAATGAGCCGTGATTCTTTCGGGAGGCTGCCGTCCGGCAGTCTCGTAAGCCAATCTGATGATGCTTTTAATCCAAAAAGAGAGAGAGGTAGAAGTTGCTTTTTGACCTCTCCTTTTACCTGAATAAACAACAAACAGGGAAGATGTTTGTCTAAAATCCTTTGTAGCATCTAAATAGAATTTTAGAGCGCGAACAACATCCAAATTGTGCAACAAGCGTTCCTTCTTTGAAACTGGTTTCGGACACAGAGAAGGTACGATAATCTCCTGGTTAATGTTTTTGTTAGAAACAACTTTTGGAAGAAAACCAGGTTTAGTACGTAAAACCACCTTATCTGCATGGAACACCAGATAAGGAGGAGAACACTGCAGAGCAGATAATTCTGAAACTCTTCTAGCAGAAGAAATTGCAACTAAAAACAAAACTTTCCAAGATAATAACTTAATATCAACGGAATGTAAGGGTTCAAACGGAACCCCCTGAAGAACTGAAAGAACTAAATTGAGACTCCAAGGAGGAGTCAAAGGTTTGTAAACAGGCTTGATTCTAACCAGAGCCTGAACAAAGGCTTGAACATCTGGCACAGCTGCCAGTTTTTTGTGAAGTAACACCGACAAGGCAGAAATCTGTCCCTTCAGGGAACTTGCCGATAATCCTTTTTCCAATCCTTCTTGAAGGAAGGATAGAATCCTAGGAATCTTAACCTTGTCCCAAGGGAATCCTTTAGATTCACACCAACAGAAATATTTTTTCCAAATTTTGTGGTAAATCTTTCTAGTTACAGGCTTTCTGGCCTGAACAAGAGTATCGATAACAGAATCTGAGAAACCTCGCTTCGATAAAATCAAGCGTTCAATCTCCAAGCAGTCAGCTGGAGTGAAACCAGATTCGGATGTTCGAACGGACCCTGAACAAGAAGGTCTCGTCTCAAAGGTAGCTTCCAAGGTGGAGCCGATGACATATTCACCAGATCTGCATACCAAGTCCTGCGTGGCCACGCAGGAGCTATCAAGATCACCGACGCCCTCTCCTGATTGATCCTGGCTACCAGCCTGGGGATGAGAGGAAACGGCGGGAACACATAAGCTAGTTTGAAGGTCCAAGGTGCTACTAGTGCATCCACTAGAGCCGCCTTGGGATCCCTGGATCTGGACCCGTAGCAAGGAACTTTGAAGTTCTGACGAGAGGCCATCAGATCCATGTCTGGAATGCCCCAAAGTTGAGTGACTTGGGCAAAGATTTCCGGATGGAGTTCCCACTCCCCCGGATGCAATGTCTGACGACTCAGAAAATCCGCTTCCCAATTTTCCACTCCCGGGATGTGGATAGCAGACAGGTGGCAGGAGTGAGACTCCGCCCATAGAATGATCTTGGTCACTTCTTCCATCGCTAGGGAACTCCTTGTTCCCCCCTGATGGTTGATGTACGCAACAGTCGTCATGTTGTCTGATTGAAACCGTATGAACTTGGTCCTCGCTAGCTGAGGCCAAGCCTTGAGAGCATTGAATATCGCTCTCAGTTCCAGAATATTTATCGGTAGAAGAGATTCTTCCCGAGACCAAAGACCCTGAGCTTTCAGGGATCCCCAGACCGCGCCCCAGCCCATCAGACTGGCGTCGGTCGTGACAATGACCCACTCTGGTCTGTGGAATGTCATCCCTCGTGACAGGTTGTCCGGGGACAGCCACCAACGGAGTGAGTCTCTGGTCCTCTGATTTACTTGTATCTTTGGAGACAAGTCTGTATAGTCCCCATTCCACTGACTGAGCATGCACAGTTGTAACGGTCTTAGATGAATGCGCGCAAAAGGAACTATGTCCATTGCCGCTACCATCAACCCGATCACTTCCATGCACTGAGCTACGGAAGGAAGAGGAACGGAATGAAGTATTCGACAAGAGTCCAGGAGCTTTGTCCTTCTGGCCTCTGTTAGAAAGATCCTCATTTCTGAGGAGTCTATAATTGTTCCCAAGAAGGGAACCCTTGTTGACGGGGATAGAGAACTCTTTTCCACGTTCACTTTCCAGCCGTGCGATCTGAGAAAGGCCAGGACGATGTCCGTGTGAGCTTTTGCTCGAGGGAGGGACGACGCTTGAATCAGAATGTCGTCCAGGTAAGGTACTACTGCAATGCCCCTTGGTCTTAGCACAGCTAGAAGGGACCCTAGTACCTTTGTGAAAATCCTTGGAGCAGTGGCTAATCCGAAAGGAAGCGCCACGAACTGGTAATGTTTGTCCAGGAATGCAAACCTTAGGAACCGATGATGTTCCTTGTGGATAGGAATATGTAGATACGCATCCTTTAAATCCACCGTGGTCATGAATAGACCTTCCTGGATGGAAGGAAGGATAGTTCGAATGGTTTCCATCTTGAAAGATGGGACCTTGAGAAATTTGTTTAAGATCTTGAGATCTAGGATTGGTCTGAATGTTCCCTCTTTTTTGGGAACTATGAACAGATTGGAGTAGAACCCCATCCCTTGTTCTCTCAATGGAACAGGATGAATCACTCCCATTTTTAACAGGTCTTCTACGCAAAGTAAGAACGCCTGTCTTTTTATGTGGTCTGAAGACAACTGAGACCTGTGGAACCTTCCCCTTGGGGGAAGTCCCTTGAATTCCAGAAGATAACCCTGGGAGACTATTTCTAGCGCCCAAGGATCCAGAACATCTCTTGCCCAAGCCTGAGCGAAGAGAGAGAGTCTGCCCCCCACCAGATCCGGTCCCGGATCGGGGGCCAATATTTCATGCTGTCTTGGTAGCAGTGGCAGGTTTCTTTGCCTGCTTTCCCTTGTTCCAGCCTTGCATTGGTCTCCAAGCTGGCTTGGCCTGAGAAGTATTACCTTCTTGCTTAGAGGACGTAGCACCTTGGGCTGGTCCGTTTTTACGAAAGGGACGAAAATTAGGTCTATTTTTTGCCTTGAAAGGCCGATCCTGAGGAAGGGCATGGCCCTTACCCCCAGTGATATCAGAGATAATCTCTTTCAAGTCAGGACCAAACAGCGTTTTCCCCTTGAAAGGAATGTTTAGTAGCTTGTTCTTGGAAGACGCATCAGCCGACCAAGATTTCAACCAAAGCGCTCTGCGCGCCACAATAGCAAACCCAGAATTCTTAGCCGCTAACTTAGCCAATTGCAAAGAGGCGTCTAGAGTGAAAGAATTAGCCAATTTGAGAGCATTGACTCTGTCCATAATCTCCTCATAAGGAGGCGAGTCACTATCGAGCACCTTAATCAGTTCATCAAACCAGAAATATGCGGCTGTAGTGACAGGGACAATGCATGAAATGGGTTGTAGAAGGTAACCCTGCTGAACAAACATCTTTTTAAGCAAACCTTCTAATTTTTTATCCATAGGATCTTTGAAAGCACAACTATCCTCTATGGGAATAGTGGTGCGTTTGTTTAAAGTAGAAACCGCTCCCTCGACCTTGGGGACTGACTGCCATAAGTCCTTTCTGGGGTCGACCATAGGAAACAATTTTTTAAATATGGGGGGAGGGACGAAAGGAATACCGGGCCTTTCCCATTCTTTATTAACAATGTCCGCCACCCGCTTGGGTATAGGAAAAGCTTCTGGGAGCCCCGGCACCTCTAGGAACTTGTCCATTTTACATAGTTTCTCTGGGATGACCAAATTTTCACAATCATCCAGAGTGGATAATACCTCCTTAAGCAAAATGCGGAGATGTTCCAATTTAAATTTAAAAGTAATCACATCAGATTCAGCCTGCTGAGAAATATTCCCTAAATCAGTAATTTCTCCCTCAGACAAAACCTCCCTGGCCCCCTCAGATTGGGTTAGGGGCCCTTCAGAGATATTAATATCAGCGTCGTCATGCTCTTCAGTAACTAAAACAGAGCATCCACGCTTACGCTGACAAGGGTTCATTTTGGCTAAAATGTTTTTGACAGAATTATCCATTACAGCCGTTAATTGTTGCATAGTAAGGAGTATTGGCGCGCTAGATGTACTAGGGGCCTCCTGAGTGGGCAAGACTCGTGTAGACGAAGGAGGGAATGATGCAGTACCATGCTTACTCCCCTCACTTGAGGAATCATCTTGGGCATCATTGTCATTATCACATAAATCACATTTATTTAAATGAATAGGAATTCTGGCTTCCCCACATTCAGAACACAGTCTATCTGGTAGTTCAGACATGTTAAACAGGCATAAACTTGATAAGAAAGTACAAAAAACGTTTTGAAATAAAACCGTTACTGTCACTTTAAATTTTAAACTGAACACACTTTATTACTGCAATTGCGAAAAAACATGAAGGAATTGTTCAAAATTCACCAAACTTTCACCACAGTGTCTTAAAGCCTTGAAAATATTGCACACCAAATTTGGAAGCTTTAACCCTTAAAATAACAGAACCGGAGCCGTTTTAAGCTTTAACCCCTTTACAGTCCCTGGTATCTGCTTTGCTGAGACCCAACCAAACCCAAGGGGAATACGATACCAAATGATGCCTTCAGAAGTCTTTTATAAGTATCAGAGCTCCTCTCACATGCGACTGCATGCCATGCCTCTCAAAAACAAGTGCGCAACACCGGCGCGAAAATGAGACTCTGCCTATGCTTTGGGAAAGCCCCTAAAGAATAAGGTGTCTAAAACAGTGCCTGCCGATATTATTATATCAAAATACCCAGAATAAATGATTCCTCAAGGCTAAATAAGTGTTAATATCAATCGATTTAGCCCAAAAAATGTCTACAGTCTAAATAAGCCCTTGTGAAGCCCTTATTTACAATCGTAATAAACATGGCTTACCGGATCCCATAGGGAAAATGACAGCTTCCAGCATTACATCGTCTTGTTAGAATGTGTCATACCTCAAGCAGCAAGGACTGCAAACTGTTCCCCCAACTGAAGTTAATGCTCTCAACAGTCCTGTGTGGAACAGCCATGGATTTTAGTTACGGTTGCTAAAATCATTTTCCTCATACAAACAGAATTCTTCATCTCTTTTCTGTTTCTGAGTAAATAGTACGTACCAGCACTATTTGAAAATAACAAACTCTTGATTGAATAATGAAAAACTACAGTTAAACACTAAAAAACTCTAAGCCATCTCCGTGGAGATGTTGCCTGTACAACGGCAAAGAGAATGACTGGGGTAGGCGGAGCCTAGGAGGGATCATGTGACCAGCTTTGCTGGGCTCTTTGCCATTTCCTGTTGGGGAGGAGAGTGTCCCACAAGTAAGGATGACGCCGTGGACCGGACACACCTATGTTGGAGAAAACCACCTTATCTGCATGGAACACCAGATAAGGAGGAGAACACTGCAGAGCAGATAATTCTGAAACTCTTCTAGCAGAAGAAATTGCAACTAAAAACAAAACTTTCCAAGATAATAACTTAATATCAACGGAATGTAAGGGTTCAAACGGAACCCCCTGAAGAACTGAAAGAACTAAGTTGAGACTCCAAGGAGGAGTCAAAGGTTTGTAAACAGGCTTAATTCTAACCAGAGCCTGAACAAAGGCTTGAACATCTGGCACAGCTGCCAGCTTTTTGTGAAGTAACACAGACAAGGCAGAAATCTGTCCCTTCAGGGAACTAGCAGATAATCCTTTTTCCAATCCTTCTTGAAGGAAGGATAGAATCTTAGGAATCTTAACCTTGTCCCAAGGGAATCCTTTAGATTCACACCAACAGATATATTTTTTCCAAATTTTGTGGTAAATCTTTCTAGTTACAGGCTTTCTGGCCTGAACAAGAGTATCGATAACAGAATCTGAGAACCCTCGCTTCGATAAGATCAAGCGTTCAATCTCCAAGCAGTCAGCTGGAGTGAAACCAGATTCGGATGTTCGAACGGACCCTGAACAAGAAGGTCTCGTCTCAAAGGTAGCTTCCAAGGTGGAGCCGATGACATATTCACCAGATCTGCATACCAAGTCCTGCGTGGCCACGCAGGAGCTATCAAGATCACCGACGCCCTCTCCTGATTGATCCTGGCTACCAGCCTGGGGATGAGAGGAAACGGCGGGAACACATAAGCTAGTTTGAAGGTCCAAGGTGCTACTAGTGCATCCACTAGAGCCGCCTTGGGATCCCTGGATCTGGACCCGTAGCAAGGAACTTTGAAGTTCTGACGAGAGGCCATCAGATCCATGTCTGGAATGCCCCACAGCTGAGTGACTTGGGCAAAGATTTCCGGATGGAGTTCCCACTCCCCCGGATGCAATGTCTGACGACTCAGAAAATCCGCTTCCCAATTTTCCACTCCTGGGATGTGGATAGCAGACAGGTGGCAGGAGTGAGACTCCGCCCATAGAATGATTTTGGTCACTTCTTCCATCGCTAAGGAACTCCTTGTTCCCCCCTGATGGTTGATGTACGCAACAGTTGTCATGTTGTCTGATTGAAACCGTATGAACTTGGCCCTCGCTAGCTGAGGCCAAGCCTTAAGAGCATTGAATATCGCTCTCAGTTCCAGAATATTTAATCGGTAGAAGAGATTCTTCCCGAGACCAAAGACCCTGAGCTTTCAGGGATCCCCAGACCGCGCCCCAGCCCATCAGACTGGCGTCGGTCGTGACGATGACCCACTCCGGTCTGCGGAATGTCATCCCTCGTGACAGGTTGTCCAGGGACAGCCACCAACGGAGTGAGTCTCTGGTCCTCTGATTTACTTGTATCTTCGGAGACAAGTCTGTATAGTCCCCATTCCACTGACTGAGCATGCACAGTTGTAATGGTCTTAGATGAATGCGCGCAAAAGGAACTATGTCCATTGCCGCTACCATCAAACCGATCACTTCCATGCACTGCGCTATGGAAGGAAGAGGAACGGAATGAAGTATCCGACAAGAGTCTAGAAGTTTTGTTTTTCTGGCCTCTGTCAGAAAAATCCTCATTTCTAAGGAGTCTATTATTGTTCCCAAGAAGGGAACCCTTGTTGACGGAGATAGAGAACTCTTTTCCACGTTCACTTTCCATCCGTGAGATCTGAGAAAGGCCAGGACAATGTCCGTGTGAGCCTTTGCTTGAGGAAGGGACGACGCTTGAATCAGAATGTCGTCCAAGTAGGGTACTACAGCAATGCCCCTTGGTCTTAGCACAGCTAGAAGGGACCCTAGTACCTTTGTGAAAATCCTTGGAGCAGTGGCTAATCCGAAAGGAAGCGCCACGAACTGGTAATGCTTGTCCAGGAATGCGAACCTTAGGAACCGATGATGTTCCTTGTGGATAGGAATATGTAGATACGCATCCTTTAAATCCACTGTGGTCATGAATTGACCTTCCTGGATGGAAGGAAGAATAGTTCGAATGGTTTCCATCTTGAACGATGGAACCTTGAGAAACTTGTTTAAGATTTTGAGATCTAAGATCGGTCTGAACGTTCCCTCTTTTTTGGGAACTATGAACAGATTGGAGTAGAACCCCATCCCTTGTTCTCTTAATGGAACAGGATGAATCACTCCCATTTTTAACAGGTCTTCTACACAATGTAAGAATGCCTGTCTTTTTATGTGGTCTGAAGACAACTGAGACCTGTGGAACCTCCCCCTTGGGGGAAGCCCCTTGAATTCCAGAAGATAACCTTGGGAGACTATTTCTAGCGCCCAAGGATCCAGAACATCTCTTGCCCAAGCCTGAGCGAAGAGAGAGAGTCTGCCCCCCACCAGATCCGGTCCCGGATCGGGGGCCAACATTTCATGCTGTCTTGGTAGCAGTGGCAGGTTTCTTGGCCTGCTTTCCCTTGTTCCAGCCTTGCATTGGTCTCCAAGCTGGCTTGGCTTGAGAAGTATTACCCTCTTGCTTAGAGGACGTAGCACTTTGGGCTGGTCCATTTTCTAGGGACGAAAATTAGGTTTATTTTTTGCCTTGAAAGGCCGATCCTGAGGAAGGGCGTGGCCCTTACCCCCAGTGATATCAGAGATAATCTCTTTCAAGTCAGGGCCAAACAGCGTTTTCCCCTTGAAAGGAATGTTAAGTAGCTTGTTCTTGGAAGACGCATCAGCTGACCAAGATTTTAACCAAAGCGCTCTGCGCGCCACAATAGCAAACCCAGAATTCTTAGCCGCTAACCTAGCCAATTGCAAAGTGGCGTCTAGGGTGAAAGAATTAGCCAATTTGAGAGCATTGATTCTGTCCATAATCTCCTCATAAGGAGGAGAATCACTATCGACCGCCTTTATCAGCTCATCGAACCAGAAACATGCGGCTGTAGCTACAGGGACAATGCATGAAATTGGTTGTAGAAGGTAACCCTGCTGAACAAACATCTTTTTAAGTAAACCTTCTAATTTTTTATCCATAGGATCTTTGAAAGCACAACTATCCTCTATGGGTATAGTGGTGCGTTTGTTTAAAGTGGAAACCGCTCCCTCGACCTTGGGGACTGTCTGCCATAAGTCCTTTCTGGGGTCGACCATAGGAAACAATTTTTTAAATATGGGGGGAGGGACGAAAGGAATACCGGGCCTTTCCCATTCTTTATTAACAATGTCCGCCACCCGCTTGGGTATAGGAAAAGCTTCTGGGAGCCCCGGGACCTCTAGGAACTTGTCCATTTTACATAGTTTCTCTGGGATGACCAACTTGTCACAATCATCCAGAGTGGATAATACCTCCTTAAGCAGAATGCGGAGATGTTCCAACTTAAATTTAAACGTAATCACATCAGGTTCAGCTTGTTGAGAAATGTTCCCTGAATCAGTAATTTCTCCCTCAGATAAAACCTCCCTGGCCCCATCAGACTGGGTTAGGGGCCCTTCAGAACCATTATTACCAGCGTCGTCATGCTCTTCAGTATCTAAAACAGAGCAGTCGCGCTTACGCTGATAAGTGTTCATTTTGGCTAAAATGTTTTTGACAGAATTATCCATTACAGCCGTTAATTGTTGCATAGTAAGGAGTATTGGCGCGCTAGATGTACTAGGGGCCTCCTGAGTGGGCAAGACTCGTGTAGACGAAGGAGGGAATGATGCAGTACCATGCTTACTCCCCTCACTTGAGGAATCATCTTGGGCATCATTGTCATTGTCACATAAATCACATTTATTTAAATGAATGGGAATTCTGGCTTCCCCACATTCAGAACACAGTCTATCTGGTAGTTCAGACATGTTAAACAGGCATAAACTTGATAACAAAGTACAAAAAACGTTTTAAAATAAAACCGTTACTGTCACTTTAAATTTTAAACTGAACACACTTTATTACTGCAATTGCGAAAAAACATGAAGGAATTGTTCAAAATTCACCAAATTTTCACCACAGTGTCTTAAAGCCTTAAAAGTATTGCACACCAAATTTGGAAGCTTTAACCCTTAAAATAACGGAACCGGAGCCGTTTTTAACTTTAACCCCTTTACAGTCCCTGGTATCTGCTTTGCTGAGACCCAACCAAGCCCAAAGGGGAATACGATACCAAATGACGCCTTCAGAAAGTCTTTTCTAAGTATCAGAGCTCCTCTCACATGCGACTGCATGTCATGCCTCTCAAAAACAAGTGCGCAACACCGGCGCGAAAATGAGGCTCTGCCTATGATTTGGGAAAGCCCCTAAAGAATAAGGTGTCTAAAACAGTGCCTGCCGATATTATTATATCAAAATACCCAGAATAAATGATTCCTCAAGGCTAAATATGTGTTAATAATGAATCGATTTAGCCCAGAAAAAGTCTACAGTCTTAATAAGCCCTTGTGAAGCCCTTATTTACGATCTTAATAAACATGGCTTACCGGATCCCATAGGGAAAATGACAGCTTCCAGCATTACATCGTCTTGTTAGAATGTGTCATACCTCAAGCAGCAAGAGACTGCTCACTGTTCCCCCAACTGAAGTTAATTGCTCTCAACAGTCCTGTGTGGAACAGCCATGGATTTTAGTGACGGTTGCTAAAATCATTTTCCTCATACAAACAGAAATCTTCATCTCTTTTCTGTTTCTGAGTAAATAGTACATACCAGCACTATTTCAAAATAACAAACTCTTGATTGAATAATAAAAACTACAGTTAAACACTAAAAAACTCTAAGCCATCTCCGTGGAGATGTTGCCTGTACAACGGCAAAGAGAATGACTGGGGTAGGCGGAGCCTAGGAGGGATCATGTGACCAGCTTTGCTGGGCTCTTTGCCATTTCCTGTTGGGGAAGAGAATATCCCACAAGTAAGGATGACGCCGTGGACCGGACACACCTATGTTGGAGAAAGCAGCACCACTTCGCGCCATGACGTCTAGATGCGATCTGCATAAGACTGAAGGATCCTATGTGAAAAACACCCCCGTTACAAAATGCCCCAAAACAGCAAACTTAAAGGGACAGTCAACACCAGATGTTTTGTTGTTTAAAAAGAAAGATAATCCTTTTATTACCCATTCCCCAGTTTTGCATAACCAACACTGTTATAGAAATACACTTTTTACCTCTGTGATTACCTTGTATCTAAACCTCTGCAGACTGCCCCCTTATTTCAGTTCTTTTGACAGACTTGCATTTTAGCCAATCAGTGCTCACTCCAGGGTAACTTCACGTGCATGAGCTCAATGTTATCTATATGAAACACATGAACTAATGCCCTCTAGTGGTCAAAATGCTTTCAGATTAGAGGCAGTCTTCAAGGTCTGAGAAATTAGCATATGAACCTCCTTGGTTTAGCTTTCAACTAAGAATAGCAAGAGAACAAAGCAAAATTCTTGATAAAAGTAAATTAAAAAGTTGTTTAAAATTACATTCCCTATTTAAATCATGAAAGATTTTTTTGGACTTAACTGTCCCTTTAAGCTTTAGCTGGGATGTCGTTGCCGCCTCCTCCTGCTGGCCAGGTGTTGAATTTCCAACTGTAGTGAATTAATTCATTGACTCTCCATGCCATTGGAAAGAAAATGTTATAAATTCACAAACCGCATAATTGAATTGATAAAATTGTCATTTTTAAAACAACCAAACATAATGTGAGCAGAAAGATGACTAAAATTTTAAAAATAAGTTACTAACCTGCGAAAAATGCACAGCAAACATCTCCTTTTTTGGGAATATAATCTCTGGATTTAAGTTGCTGACAATACTTTACCAGTGAGATGTTCAGTTCATGAAGCAATTTAAAATCTGGAAGTAAAAAACTACTGTGAGTCAAAGGAACATATCACCTAAAGACTCATTTTGAGATTGAAAGAAACTTTAAAAGAAGAAACTGCTTTTCCTACAACCCCTTCCTTCTCCCTAATTTTTTGCTGCTTGGCTAAGAGGAGAAGGGAGGAAAAGGGAGAGAGTAAGACAAGAAATAGAAGAGCACTAACAGGTTAAGGAGAAAGCAAGCTGCTTAAAAAGCTGCAAACAAACCTTATGGCTAAATGACTCACCAAGGGTAAAAATTGTCAATATAATAAAAACAAAATTTATGCTTACCTGATAAATTTCTTACTTTCCGAGCATGGAGAGTCCACGACGTCATTCCAATTACTAGTGGGATCTTCAATTCCTCAACAGCAGGAGGAGGCAAAGAGCAGCCCAGCAATGGTGTTAAGTGTATCTTACCTTACCAATAACCCACAGTCATTCAGCCGAAGGAAAATGGAAAAAGAAGAAACAAGGGTATAGAGGTAACTGAGGTTTACTCAAAAAAAAAAAAAACGGCCAAATTATATTTTAAAAAGATGGCGGGGTCGTGGACTCTCCATGCCCGGAAAGAAAGAAAGTTATCAGGTATCATACATTTTGTTCTCTTTCCTATGGCATGGAGAGTCCACAACGTCATTCAAAATTACTAGTGGGAACGAATACCCAAGCTAGGGGACACAAAATGAACAGGTAGGGAGAACAAGGCAGGAGGCCTAAACAGAAGACACCACCACTTGAAGAACCTCTCTCTCAAGAGGCCTCAGCAGTCTCATAAGCAAAACAAATCATACTTTTTAACAAGAGGGAAAGAGTAGTAGAAGTTGCCTTCTGACACGTTTTCCAGAGAAAACAACAAACGGCAGAAGATTGCCGAAAATCTTTAGTAGCTTGAAGGTAAAATTTTAGAGCATGCACAACATCCAAGTTATGCAAAACCTTCCAAGATAACAATTTTATATCAACAACATGCATCTGCTCAAACGGAGCATGCTGCACAACTTTAAGAACTAGTTAAGGCTCCAAGGAGGAGCAACAGGTTTAAACACAGACCTGATTCTAACCAGGGCCTGAACAAAAGCAGTGCAGAAATCTGACCCTTCAGAGTACTGACTGACAAACCTTTCTCCAGGCCATCCTGAAGAAAAACAAAATTTATGCTTACCTGGTAAATGTATTTATTTCTTGACACGGTGAGTCCACGGATCAACATTAATTACTGTTGGGAATATCACTCCTGGCCAGCAGGAGGAGGCAAAGAGCACCACAGCAAAGCTGTTAAGTATCACTTCCCTTCCCACAAACCCCAGTCATTCGACCGAAGAAAAAGGAGAGAAAATAAAAAACACAAGGTGCAGAGGTGCCTGAGGTTTATATATATAAAAAAAATATACAACTGAAAAACAGGGAGGGCCGTGGACTCATCGTGTCAAGAAAGAAAGAAGTTTATCAGGTAAGCATAAATTTTGTTTTCTTTCTAATGACACAGTGAGTCCAAGGATCATCATTACTGTTGGGAATCAATACCAAAGCTAGAGGACACAGATGATATGGGAGGGACCAAACAGGTAACCTAAACAGAAGGTACCATTGATGTAAGACCCTTTCATTAAAAAGAAAACTCAGCCGAGGAAAAAGTATTACATTTATAGACTTTAGAAAAAGAGAGCAAGGAAGGCCAAATCGCCGCATTACAATCCATTCAACAGAGGCCTCTATCTTGAAGGCCCAAGAAGAAAACACCGCCCTTGTGGAGAGAGCTGTAATTCTCTCAAGAGGCTGCTGTCCAGCAGGCTCACAAGCCCTACACATAACACTTCATAACCAGAGAAAAAGAGAAGTGACAGAAGAACAAACAATACAGAAGACTGACGAAAGGCCCTTGTAGCCTGTAGAAAAAAATCTACAGGCTTGCACAACACCTACAGTGGATATAAAAAGTCTACACACCATATCAGGCTCGAAGAGTATCACAACTCTAAGTTTTTGCTTTAGCATATGTTGGAATGTCATATAGGTTTACATTGTTTTTGATAAGGCTAATATGAGTGCTGAAAGTTTTGTGACAGTTTTATATTATGTTAAACTAGCCCCTTTGTTTGCAATCAGGTGGGAATGTAGGCATTGCAATTTATATGTCCACCTTATACACTAAGCAAACCAATTCTACTACTATGTATATAGCAGAGGGATAGCATATGGTAATCTGTTCTAATACAGCTTTTAACATAGTTCTGAGCCCTCTGGCATACCCCAGTCTGCTAGCCCAAGGCGGTGATCTACACCCTACTACGGTTGGGCACTGTCTTTATAGTTTTCTCTATGAGATGGTCATGTGGTTTGCCCGATATCGCATGTTGTGCAGTGTTTTGCTTTACAAAGGAGTTTATATTTTCGCTAACAGTTTTTTAATTCTCTAGATAATCAGAATGCTTTATGGACCTAGGATAATACCTAGTTTTAAGCTCTAACCCTAATCATACATTTTGGCTCACCTATACGGCACATTTGGCTCACCTATACGGCACAAAGGAATGAGATAGGCAGGAACCCAGCGGGTACACTCTAACAGCTATGGGTAGGCTATCTATCTCCAGGACCTAGATCTTTAGAATAAATCTATATATTATCATGTACAACACTACATTAATTGCTTACACTTCCCAGCTGAGTGTATGTAACCACAGGAGTAATCTACTGATTGCTGGTGTTATCTCAATGTACTGGTAACATTTATGCTATACTATAGACCAAGTCTGATTTAAATCCACTAGGCAAATTGACAGACTATCCTACATTGTTCTGGGACGAGACCTATTTCTATGAGAGGTTTCCATCTATACGTAGCTACCCTCTGTTTGATAGTTTTCCAGTCAATAAGGCCCATGAATATAGCATTCTCTAATTGTCTGCATATTACTCCCTTTGACCCACATCATTACCAAGCAGTTAGATTAGCAAAGGACATTATTTTTAAGTTCTAGGATTGAGAATATTCATTAACCTGGGAATCTTCTCCCCTTGGTGACATTTGGGTCCTGGTTATATTGTCTACAGCTAACTGGTTTGTTTGTGCCAATATATTTAACCCAAACAAGACGTTGCCGGCGGCCGAGGCAACAGGATATGTTTCTACTACACGGCACAAACAAACTTAACCTATTGCTTATAATACAGACCAAGGACTCAGTACCAGTAGTTGAAGCAGGGTATAGGAGAGGGATGACTGAGAACACCTACGCACTCAATACCAGCAGACATGTGCGACAAGACAGTAGTTATATTTATTTTTCTGCTTCATAAACACTATTCTCTGACCCCGTGGGATATATCCAAGTATGGGTTTGATAGACTTACGCCAGTGTATAGGTCCTTAATATAATATCCCCTGGTTTCTGATGTACAGGGCTATCAGCTCCTATAATAATTCTCCGATGACTATCTCCCCACACCCGCTCTACATCTGTGAGCGGGTCATATCCACTACCCCTTACCCGTCTGTGTCCAGTGGTGACAACACCCCTGAGGGGAGTTACTGCATAAGTCCTTTTACCATAGGGATCCAATGGTGATATATTTCCTTACCAACCCGGTCTTAAAACTATATTTCTTTATTTTTCATTTCAGCCTCACCTCCTTTGATTTTACTCCCCCCCACCCCGACACCATTGAGCCTATTTCCTAGGCAACGGAAAATGAATCCTATAGAAACATTTCTTTTATTTTTGCATGACAACCACCTAATTCATTCATCACCATTATTTCCTTTTAGTGATCTCAACAATATTGTGAAATTAAATGTACGCAGATGTCTGTTTAATTGTTCTTCTTTAGATAATGTAGATGTGTTGAGTGTATCTCATTTGTTTCCAGGGGAATGACATGTTATTCACTATGGTTGACACTTATTTCATAATTATTGTTGATATATATATTTAATGTTATATACTGTACCAAGCCCAAAAGTGGCTATAGACCCAATTTACTTACCTCCGACGAGTATTTATATTATACCATGGTCCAAGAGTGGCCTACTATTTTCTGAGGAGGTATATATCAATATAAAAACAGAATTTATGTTTACCTGATAAATTGCTTTCTCCAACGGTGTGTCCGGTCCACAGCGTCATCCTTACTTGTGGGAACCAATACCAAAGCTTTAGGACACGGATGATGGGAGGGAGCAAATCAGGTCACCTAGATGGAAGGCACCACGGCTTGCAAAACCTTTCTCCCAAAAATAGCCTCAGAAGAAGCAAAAGTATCAAATTTGTAAAATTTTGTAAAAGTGTGCAGTGAAGACCAAGTCGCTGCCTTACATATCTGATCAACAGAAGCCTCGTTCTTGAAGGCCCATGTGGAAGCCACGGCCCTAGTGGAATGAGCTGTGATTCTTTCAGGAGGCTGCCGTCCGGCAGTCTCATAAGCCAATCTGATGATGCTTTTAAGCCAAAAAGAGAGAGAGGTAGAAGTTGCTTTTTGACCTCTCCTTTTACCAGAATAAACAACAAACAAGGAAGATGTTTGTCTGAAATCCTTTGTAGCATCTAAATAGAATTTTAGAGCACGAACTACATCCAAATTGTGCAACAAACGTTCCTTCATTGAAACTGGATTCGGACACAAAGAAGGCACAACTATCTCCTGGTTAATGTTTTTGTTAGAAACAACTTTCGGAAGAAAACCAGGTTTAGTACGCAAAACCACCTTATCTGCATGGAACACCAGATAAGGAGGAGAACACTGCAGAGCAGATAACTCTGAAACTCTTCTAGCAGAAGAAATTGCAACCAAAAACAAAACTTTCCAAGATAATAACTTAATATCTACGGAATGTAAGGGTTCAAACGGAACCCCCTGAAGAACTGAAAGAACTAAATTGAGACTCCAAGGAGGAGTCAAAGGTTTGTAAACAGGCTTGATTCTAACCAGAGCCTGAACAAAAGCTTGAACATCTGGCACAGCCGCCAGCTTTTTGTGAAGTAAAACAGATAAAGCAGAAATCTGTCCCTTCAAAGAACTTGCAGATAATCCTTTCTCCAAACCTTCTTGAAGAAAGGATAGAATCTTAGGAATTTTTATCTTGTTCCATGGGAATCCTTTAGATTCACACCAACAGATATATTTTTTCCATATTTTATGGTAGATTTTTCTAGTTACAGGCTTTCTGGCCTGAACAAGAGTATCAATGACAGAATCTGAGAACCCTCGCTTTGATAAAATCAAGCGTTCAATCTCCAAGCAGTCAGTTGGAGTGAGGCCAGATTCGGATGTTCGAACGGACCTTGAACAAGAAGGTCCTGTCTCAAAGGTAGCTTCCATGGTGGAGCCGATGACATATTCACCAGGTCTGCATACCAAGTCCTGCGTGGCCACGCAGGAGCTATCAAGATCACCGATGCCCTCTCCTGATTGATCCTGGCTACCAGCCTGGGGATGAGAGGAAACGGTGGGAATACATAAGCTAGGTTGAAGGTCCAAGGTGCTACTAGTGCATCTACTAGAGTCGTTTTGGGATCCCTGGATCTGGACTCGTAGCAAGGAACCTTGAAGTTCTGACGAGAGGCCATCAGATCCATGTCTGGAATGCCCCACAATTGAGTAATTTGGGCAAAGATTTCCGGATGGAGTTCCCACTCCCCCGGATGAAATGTCTGACGACTCAGAAAATCCGCTTCCCAATTTTCCACTCCTGGGATGTGGATTGCAGACAAGTGGCAGGAGTGAGTCTCCGCCCATTGAATGATTTTGGTCACTTCTTCCATCGCCAGGGAACTCCTTGTTCCCCCCTGATGGTTGATATACGCAACAGTCGTCATGTTGTCTGATTGAAACCGTATGAATTTGGCCTTTGCTAGCTGAGGCCAAGCCTTGAGAGCATTGAATATCGCTCTCAGTTCCAGAATATTTATCGGGAGAAGAGATTCTTCCCGAGACCAAAGACCCTGAGCTTTCAGGAGTTCCCAGACCGCGCCCCAGCCCACCAGACTGGCGTCGGTCGTGACAATGACCCACTCTGGTCTGCGGAAGCTCATCCCCTGTGACAGGTTGTCCAGGGTCAGCCACCAACGGAGTGAATCTCTGGTCCTCTGATCTACTTGTATCGTCGGAGACAAGTCTGTATAATCCCCATTCCACTGACTGAGCATGCACAGTTGTAATGGTCTCAGATGAATTCGCGCAAAAGGAACTATGTCCATTGCCGCGACCATCAAACCTATTACTTCCATGCACTGCGCTATGGAAGGAAGAGGAACAGAATGAAGAACTTGACAAGAGCTTAGAAGTTTTGATTTTCTGGCCTCTGTCAGAAAAATCCTCATTTCTAAGGAGTCTATTATTGTTCCCAAGAAGGGAACTCTTGTTGACGGAGATAGAGAACTTTTTTCTACGTTCACTTTCCACCCGTGAGATCTGAGAAAGGCCAGGACAATGTCCGTATGAGCCTTTGCTTGTGGTAGGGACGACGCTTGAATCAGTATGTCGTCCAAGTAAGGTACTACTGCAATGCCCCTTGGTCGTAGCACCGCTAGAAGGGACCCTAGTACCTTTGTGAAAATTCTTGGAGCAGTGGCTAATCCGAATGGAAGAGCCACAAACTGGTAATGCTTGTCCAGAAAGGCGAACCTTAGGAACCGATGATGTTCCTTGTGGATAGGAATATGTAGATACGCATCCTTTAAATCCACCGTGGTCATGAATTGACCCTCCTGGATGGAAGGAAGAATTGTCCGAATGGTTTCCATTTTGAACGATGGAACCTTGAGAAACTTGTTTAGGATCTTGAGATCTAAGATTGGTCTGAATGTTCCCTCTTTTTTGGGAACTATGAACAGATTGGAGTAGAATCCCATCCCTTGTTCTCCTAATGGAACAGGATGAATCACTCCCATTTTTAACAGGTCTTCTACACAATGTAAGAATGCCTGTCTTTTTATGTGGTCTGAAGACAATTGAGACCTGTGGAACCTCCCCCTTGGGGGAAGCTCCTTGAATTCCAGAAGATAACCTTGGGAGACTATTTCTAGCGCCCAAGGATCCAGAACATCTCTTGCCCAAGCCTGAGCGAAGAGAGAAAGTCTGCCCCCCACCAGATCCGGTCCCGGATCGGGGGCCAACATCTCATGCTGTCTTGGTAGCAGTGGCAGGTTTCTTGGCCTGCTTACCTTTGTTCCAGCCTTGCATTGGCCTCCAGGCTGGCTTGGTTTGAGAAGTATTACCCTCTTGCTTAGAGGATGTAGCACTTGGGGCTGGTCCGTTTCTGCGAAAGGGACGAAAATTTGGTTTATTTTTAGCCTTGAAAGACCTATCCTGAGGAAGGGCGTGGCCCTTACCCCCAGTGATATCAGAAATAATCTCTTTCAAGTCAGGGCCAAACAGCGTTTTCCCCTTGAAAGGTATGTTAAGCAATTTGTTCTTGGAAGACGCATCTGCTGACCAAGATTTTAGCCAAAGCGCTCTGCGCGCCACAATAGCAAACCCTGAATTTTTCGCCGCTAATCTAGCCAATTGCAAAGTGGCGTCTAAAGTAAAAGAGTTAGCCAATTTGAGAGCATGAATTCTGTCCATAATCTCCTCATAAGAAGAATCTTTATTGAGCGACTTTTCTAGTTCATCGAACCAGAAACACGCTGCTGTAGTGACAGGAACCATGCATGAAATTGGTTGTAGAAGGTAACCTTGCTGAACAAACATCTTTTTAAGCAAACCCTCTAATTTTTTATCCATAGGATCTTTGAAAGCACAACTATCTTCTATAGGGATAGTAGTGCGTTTGTTTAGAGTAGAAACCGCCCCCTCGACCTTGGGGACTGTCTGCCATAAGTCCTTTCTGGGGTCGACCATAGGAAACAATTTCTTAAATATAGGGGGAGGGACAAAAGGTATGCCGGGCCTTTCCCATTCTTTGTTTACAATGTCCGCCACCCGCTTGGGTATAGGAAAAGCTTCGGGGGGCCCCGGGACCTCTAGAAACTTGTCCATCTTACATAATTTCTCTGGAATGACCAAATTCTCACAATCATCCAGAGTAGATAACACCTCCTTAAGCAGAGCGCGGAGATGTTCCAATTTAAATTTGAATGTAATCACATCAGGTTCAGCTTGTTGAGAAATTTTCCCTGAATCTGAAATTTCTCCCTCAGACAAAACCTCCCTGGCCCCCTCAGACTGGTGTAGGGGCACTTCAGAACCAATATCATCAGCGTCCTCATGCTCTTCAGTATTTTCTAAAACAGAGCAGTCGCGCTTTCGCTGATAAGTGGGCATTTTGGCTAAAATGTTTTTGATAGAATTATCCATTACAGCCGTTAATTGTTGCATAGTAAGGAGTATTGGCGCACTAGATGTACTAGGGGCCTCCTGTGTGGGCAAGACTGGCGTAGACGAAGGAGGGGATGATGCAGTACCATGCTTACTCCCCTCACTTGAGGAATCATCTTGGGCATCATTTTCTCTAAATTTTGTGTCACATAAATCACATCTATTTAAATGAGAAGGAACCTTGGCTTCCCCACATACAGAACATAGTCTATCTGATAGTTCAGACATGTTAAACAGGCATAAACTTGATAACAAAGTACAAAAAACGTTTTAAAATAAAACCGTTACTGTCACTTTAAATTTTAAACTGAACACACTTTATTACTGAAAATGTGAAAACGTATGAAGGAATTGTTCAAAATTCACCAAAATTTCACCACAGTGTCTTAAAGCCTTAAAAGTATTGCACACCAAATTTGAAAGCTTTAACTCTTAAAATAACGGAACCGGAGCCGTTTTTATATTTAACCCCTATACAGTCCCTGGTATCTGCTTTGCTGAGACCCAACCAAGCCCAAAGGGGAATACGATACCAAATGACGCCTTCAGTAAGCTTTTTCTATGTATCTGAGCTCCTCACACATGCATCTGCATGTCTTGCTTCCCAAAAACAACTGCGCAATAGAGGCGCGAAAATGAGGCTCTGCCTATGATTAGAGAAGGCCCCCAGTGAAAAAGGTGTCCAATACAGTGCCTGCCGGTTATTTTACATAATTCCCAAGAATAAAATAACTCCTCAAAACTATGAAGTATTAAAAATGCTTATAAATCAATCGTTTTAGCCCAGAAAAATGTCTACCAGTCTTTAAAGCCCATGTGAAGCCCTTTATTCTTATTTAATAAAAATGGCTTACCGGATCCCATAGGGAAAATGACAGCTTCCAGCATTACCACGTCTTGTTAGAAATGTGTCATACCTCAAGCAGCAAAAGTCTGCTCACTGTTTCCCCCAACTGAAGTTAATTCCTCTCAACAGTCCTGTGTGGAAACAGCCATCGATTTTAGTAACGGTTGCTAAAATCATTTTCCTCTTACAAACAGAAATCTTCATCTCTTTTCTGTTTCAGAGTAAATAGTACATACCAGCACTATTTTAAAATAACAAACTCTTGATTGAAGAATAAAAACTACATTTAAACACCAAAAAACTCTAAGCCATCTCCGTGGAGATGTTGCCTGTACAACGGCAAAGAGAATGACTGGGGAAGGCGGAGCCTAGGAGGGATCATGTGACCAGCTTTGCTGGGCTCTTTGCCATTTCCTGTTGGGGAAGAGAAAATCCCACAAGTAAGGATGACGCCGTGGACCGGACACACCTATGTTGGAGAAAATTAGGATATCATTATTTTTGCCCATTACATTTTGAATCTGTATTTACCTGATTATACACTGTTTACTATTGTGACTGATATCCCAATGTTTGTAATACTTAAGTTTTGGCGATTCGTCATACGCTGTATATGTTTATAATACTCTCAATAAAAAATTATTTAAAAAAAAAAAGTCTACACACCCCTGTTAAAATGTCAGGTTTCTGTGATGTAAAAAAATGAGACAAAGAAATAATTTCAGAACTTTTTCCCCCTTTAATGTGACCTATAAACTGTACAACTCAATTGAAAAACAAACTGAATTCTTTTAGGTAAAGGGAAATAAAAAATAATATGGTTGCATAAGTGTGAACACCCTTAAACTAATACTTTATTGAAGCACCTTTTGATTTTATTACGACACTCAGTCTTTTTGGGGTTTTTCAGCATGGCACATCTTGACTTGGCAATATTTGCCCACTCTTCTTTGCAAAAACACTCTAAATCTGTCAGAATGCGAGGGCATCTCCTGTGCACAGCCCTCTTCAGATCACTCCACAGATTTTCAATCGGATTCAGGTCTGGGCTCTGGCTGGGCCATCCCAAAACTTTAATCTTCTTCTGGTGAAGCCATTCCTTTGTTGATTTGGATGTATGCTTTGGGTCGTTATGCTGAAGTATGAAGTTCCTCTTCATGTTCAGCTTTCTAGCAGAAGCCTGAAGGTTTTGTGCCAATATTGTCTGGTATTTGGAACTGTTCATTATTCCCTCTACCTTGACTAAGGCTCCAGTTCCAGCTGAAGAAAAACAGCCCCAATGCATGATGCTGACACCACCATGCTTCGCTGTATGGTGTTCTTTTGGTGATATGCAATGTTGTTTTTGCGCCAAACACATCTTTTGGAATTATGGCCAAAAAGTTCAACTTTGGTTTCATCAGACCAGAACACCTTTTGCAACATGATTTTGGGAAACCTCAGATGTGTTTTTGCAAAATTTAGCCGGGCTTGGATGGTTTTTTTTTGTAAGAAAAGGCTTCCGTCTTGCCACTCTACCCCATAGCCCAGACATATGAAGAATACGGTTGTGGTAACATGTACCACACAGCCAGTACTTGCCAGATATTCCTGCAGCTCTTTTAATGTTGCTGTAGGCCTCTTGGCAGCCTCCCAGACCAGTTTTCTTCTTGTCTTTTCATCAATTTTGGAGGGACATCCAGTTCTTGGTAATGTCACTGTTGCACCATATTTTCTTCACTTGATGATGACTGTCTTCACTGTGTTCCATGGTATATCTAATGCCTTGGAAATTCTTTTGTACCTTTCTCCTGATACCTTTTAACAATGAGATCCGTCTGATGTTTTAGAAGCTCTCTGCAGACCATGGCTTTGCTGTAGGATGCGACTAACAAAATGTCAGGAAAGACCTACTAGAACAGCTGAACTTTATTTGGGGTCAATCAGAGGCACTTTAAATGACGACAGGTGTGTACTGACTATTTAACATGATTTTGAATGTGATTGCTTCATTCTGAACACAGCTACATCCCCAGTTATAAAAGGGTGTTCACACTTATGCAACCAAATTATTTTAGTTTTTTTATTTCCCTTTACCTAAAATATTTCAGTTTGTTTTTCAATTGAGTTGTACAGTTTATAGGTCACATTAAAGGTGGAAAAAGTTCTGAAATGATTTATCTTTGTCTCATTTTTTTACATGACTGTAAAGAATGGTGTAAAAGATACTAACACTCTCTGGCTCTGTGATGCTAACCCAAAACATTAACAAATCTCCAAATCGCTAATGAAATAAAACATGGAAAAAAGTGCAGGGTAGTGCTAATAAAAGCAAAGAGCTCTAAATATATATACGGTATATCTATACTGATATAATGATGTGTGAATGTAGTTAAAAAAGAAATATATCTGTATAGATCGAATAATAAAATGTAATATACAATAATGGGATAACAGTATAGTGCCGGCACTAAATTAAAACAATGTGATAATATAAGACATAAAATATAAATTGCATAAAAAATCGAATGGCGGTGCAAGGCTATTGGCACACAAACAACGATATTGTATTGCAACTATTGAGATATAAAGGCAAGGAAAAAAGCTGGCTTGCTGGATACTTTTGGCAGCATAAAACTGCAAGTGTGTCCGTATTAAATATGAAGCAATGTTCTCAAATTGGGCACACAAATTACCGTCTCTGATGTATGTAAAGTTGTCCGTTGTTATTAAGTCCCGTGACTTAGTGCAGAGTGATTCTCCTGGTGTGAACGGAACAAGTGTTGGTTTAGAAAGCACGATATTAATTTATGTGATAATTCAGTGCTTATAGTGAATCATCTTGCAGCGTCCTTCGATAATGGCCACAGTGGCAGGTATAAGGGTAGGTCCTGGGACCGAGGTATTAGCTGGCTTCTGATGATTTGTTTCACAACTATACCAACGAGTCCTATTACCCTTACCGGTATGAGAATCAGGAGCTTACTTGAAACCCCAGAAGTATTTAGATAATCGTCAAATAGACACAAGCGGTAAGCAGATCATGGGTCGGATTATTAAGCATATATCAGCCACTCTAGAATATGTGAGAGGGATATTGCACCGTACCTACTGTAACCACTTGTATCAAAGGTAAGGATTGGAAGTAGACTAGCAAATCTACGCGTTTCAGCCCAGTAGGCCTTCATTTTTTTACATCACAGAAACCTGACATTTTAACAAGGGTGTGTAGACTTTTTATATCCACTGTAAGTTGTGCAACAGACGATCTTTATGAGAAGAAAGATTAGGACAGAGAGAAGGAACAACAAGCTCCTGATTAAAATCTCTGACCAAAATAACCTTAAGAAGAAAACCATACTTGGTACGAAGAACTGCCTTATCTGACTGAAATACGGGACAAGGAAACCAACCACACTGCAAAACAGAGTTCGGAAACCCTCCAAACAGAAGAAAATACAATTCCAAGATAACAACTTAATATGTGTGGAATGCAAAGGCTCAAACAGAGGATGAAGAAAAACCTTAAGAACATGGTTAAGACTCCAAGGAAGCAACTGAATAAAACAGTCCTGATAAGGACCAGGACCTGGAAAAGGGATTGTACATCCGGCACATCCGCTTAAGCAGCAGAATGGAAAGAGCCAAAATCAGACCCCTGCGGGTACTAACAGATAACCCCTTCTCAAGGACTACCTGGAGCAAAGATTAATCCTTGAAATCCTGCCATATCCCATAGTAAATCCTCCTAGCAATAGGATTACAAACCTGAATCGTGGTCTCAATAACCGATTCTAAAATCCACACTTAGCTAAAAACAAACGTTCAATCTCCAAGCAGTCAGCTTTAGAGGAACGATATTTGGAAGAAGGAAAGACCCCTGAAACAGAAGATCCTTCCTTAGCGGAAGTGTTCACAGAGGTAAAGACAAAATCTCTACTAGATCTGTATACCAAATCCTGCGAAGTCACGCAGGAGTTAGAAGAAAACCAATGCTCTCTCCTACTAAATCCAAACAATGACTCACAAAAGAACAAACAGAGAAGGAGGATATGACCTGAAGATCCAAGTAACTGCGAGAGCAACTATCAGAAAGGCTTGGGGATCTCTCAACCTCGAACCGAACTTGGTGTTCAGATGACCCCATCAGAACCAAATCTGGGAAGACCCATTTGGTAGAAAACCTGGAGAACACCTCCGTTTCCCAATTGTCCAATCCAGGAATGTGAATGGCAAATGGACAATAAAAGAGCACCCACCCCCAGAAAAAAAATCTAAAACCATTCCTTTGTCACTAAAGAATTAAAGTTTCTTCCAGGAAGATGATGAAAGCCACAGAGATTATATTGTCTGACTAGAACCCAATAAAAAGGGCGACAGACAACCGAGGTCAAACCCACAGAACATAAATCGTTATCAACTAAAACCGATGGAGGGGAGAACAGACTTCTCCCAGGACCAAAGTCCCTGCGTTAGAATGTGAACAGCGATCCCGCTACCTCTTGCATGCTAAGCAAGCGCTCTACCATATGAGCTAATTCCCCGGCAGATCTCAACGAGTCCCAGACACCTCCCCAGCCCAGCAGGATGGTGTGCATGGTCAAAAACGGCCAGGAAGGCCACCAACGCGTGAATCCTGAGGCCAAGATCTCGCTAAAACCACCACGGAAAAATACTCGTCGACAGTCCCATTCCAATGACTGAGCATGAAGAGCTGCCAAACTTTCAAACGGAATCGGACACAGTCACTGAGGTCAAACAGTGTACAGAAAAAAGGAGGCAAAAGGAAAGATTTAGGCCTCATTTTACAGAGGCCTCTTGACCTCCGACAGAAAATACTACATTGAAAGGATTAAAAATACTTCCTAAGCAAAATACCCATGTAGCTTGGACAAGTGAACTCTTTTCCAGCTCCACTTCCAGTCGTGTAACAAAGAAAGACAACAAAATCCTCCAATGAGATCTTGTTTGTAGGAAGATGGCGCCTGGACCCATAGGATGTCTAGGAAGGACGCGACTGCAATCCAGGCACCGAATTACGACCAGAAAAAAAATTGAGAAAACTCTAGAAGCTGTTGCAAAGCCATGTTGGCCCACAAACTGAAAAGGTTCGCCGGAAAGCAAAACTCAGAACACTGAGATGATCCCCTTGAATGGGAAATAGAATATTATGAGGTGCTTTCAATTTTGCAGCTGTTTCTGTAAAAAAACACAACTGATATACGAGGCAGGCAGAATGTCAGCTCAGTCCCGCCCCCATGCCGGAGAACGGGGCAGAGAAGACACAAAAGTGCTCAACCACCTCTAAAATGGCGCCACTCTTAAAGTAAAGGAAGCGTGGCCAACACAGAACGGAGCTCTACTAAACTCCCGTTAAAAAACAAGGCTTCTTGTAAAACCCAGAAGCATGTCAAAATAAAAAAAAAAAAACTGCCACCCTCACACAGCTCACATAAGAGAAACAGGAGCAGGGAAATACCAGAAATAGACTGCATAACATCATGATGTATAACACTATGAAGCCCCTAAAAAATGGCGCCAAGTACACACTCTTAACAGTCCCTGAATCATTATCCCGGAACCTCCCAATGAACAAGGGAACTGAATAGGACTACCTACTTAAATAAAACTATAAAATATATCCTGACAGCCTCTTGCAAATAAAATTAGTCCCACAGGTAGTTAACTCCTTCCTTGCTGAGAAGAAAGGGAACAGTCTGCATGTCACATGCATAATGTGCCTGCCACTCGAAACATCCATAAGGATTTGTCCCAATTAAGAGCAGAGGGTTTTAACCCCTTCAGTGCCAGCCTTCTAGCCCAAGAAGAATAAAAGGCACTTACCTGCATTTTAGCCGTCCGGGAACAGTCTCCATGTCACATGCATAATGTGCCTGCCACTCGAAACATCCATAAGGATTTGTCCCAATTAAGAGCAGAGGGTTTTAACCCCTTCAGTGCCAGCCTTCTAGCCCAAGAAGAATAAAAGGCACTTACCTGCATTTTAGCCGTCCGGGAACAGTCTCCATGTCACATGCATAATGTGCCTGCCACTGACGAAACATCTATAAGGATTTGTCCCAATTAAGAGCAGAGGGGTTTAACCCCTTCAGTGCCAGCCTTCTAGCCCCAGAAGAACAAAAGGCACTTACCTGCATTTTAGTCGTCTGATGACCCACAAAGTATGAGAGGATGCTGCTCCTCACAGAGACCTGTGTAAAAAGGAAAGAGAGTAAACTTACTCAGGCTTTCTATACCAGGGCAGTAACATTTTAGGAAAATGCAGCAAAGCCCACTTTACAAGTTCCTAACTGCTTTAAAGCTACCACAGCACTGCTGAAGAGACTAACGTGCAGTACAGCTATACCAAGATTGTGATGGAAGATCAAAGCCATCTTACCCAGACTTCAAAATAAAAAAATCTTGATAGAAGAATCTTAATCAGGACACATAATTACTTCACCTACTCTTTAAACGAGAGGCAAAGAGAATGACTGGGGTTTGAGGAAAGGGAAGTGATTATTAACAGCTTTGCTGTGGTGCTCTTTGCCTCCTCCTGCTGGCCAGGAGTGATATTCCCAACAGTAATTAAATGATGATCCGTGGACTCACGTGTCATTAGAAAGATAAAATTGTAGCCAGGAAAATCCAGGAAAAACCTTTAGCTTCACACCAAAAAAAAAAAGAAGTTATTTACGCCAAATCTTATGGTAAATCCTGCGAGTAACTGGTTTACGAGCCTGAAGCATAGTATCAATGGCAGCTTCCGAAAAACCACGTCTAGACAGGACTAGGCGTTCAATCTCCAAGCAGTAAATTTTAGAGAATCTAGATTTGGATGGAGGAATGGACCATGAATTAGAAGGTCCTTCTTAAGGGGAAACCTCAAAGGTGGAAGAGATGACATCTTCAAAAGATCCACAAACAGATCCTGCGAGGCCAGGCAGGAGCTATAAGATTAACAAATGCTCTCTCCTGCTTGATACGAGCAATGACACGTGGAAGGAGAGTAAGGAACCGTTAGGGCATCTATCAGAGCGGCCTGAAGATCTCTTGAGCTTGAACCGTACTTAGGAAGCTTGGCATTTTGACGAGACGCCTTCAGATCCAACTCCGGAACCCTCCGCCTGAGGGTTATCCTTAAGAACACTTCCGGATGGAGAGTCCACTCCCCGGGGTGAAAAGTATATTAGCTAAGAAAATCCATTTCCAAATTGTCCAACCCTGGAATGTGGATGGCAGACAGGAGATAATTGTGAGCCTCCACTGCAGAATGCAAGTCACCTCCTTCATAGCCAAGGAACTTTGAGTTCCTCCCTGGTGGTTGATGTCACTGAGGTGATGTTGTCCGATTGGAATCTGATAAAACGGACTAAGAAAATTGAGGTCAAGCTGTCAAGGCATTGAAGATTGCTCTCAACTCCCAAGATGTTTATGGGAAAAGAAGATTCTTCCCGAGACCACAGGCCCTGACCTTTTAGAGAACCCCAAACAGCTCCCCAGCCTAACAGGCTGGTGTCTGTAGTCACAATCACCCAAGAAGGTCTCAGGAACCAAGTGCCCAGAGACAGATGTTCCTGTGAAATCCACCACGAGAGAGTGTCTATGATTGTCACTAGGAAACACACTCTTGTAGTTGGAACTAGAGAACTCTTTTCCAGATTCACTTTCCACCCATGGGAACGTAGAAAAGACAACATCTCTATATGAGATTTTGCTAGTTGAAAAGAAGATCTATCGTGGTCATGAACAACCCTCTCAAACGAGGGGAAGAATGGACCATATTGGCTCCATCTTAAATAAGGGGACAGTTAAAAACCTACTTAAGCACTTTAGGTCCAGAATTGGACGGAAAGTTGCCTCCTTCTTAGGGTCAACGAAAACTTTGAATAGTATCCCATACCTCTCTCTGCGATAGGCACCGGGACAATAATTCCTAGAGGACAGATCCCTACACACCCCAGAAAGGCTTCCTTCCTTTCTGGTCAGTAAGACAGGAGGAATCTGCCCTTGGGTGGCTGAGACTTAAAACCTATCTTATAACCCTGAGCTATGACCTCCAGGACCCATGGATCCTGCAAATCCCTGAACCAAGCAACTGAAGACATACTGCCCGCTACACAATACAAGAGAGGACCGCTAATTCATGCCGATGTACACTCAGCGGGTTTCTTGCTCTGCTTGGAATTATTCCGGCTTCCAAGTGCTCTTGGTTTGCTCTGGCTTAGTGGGGGACTGCTGACATGGGCTTTATCAGAACGAAAAGAACAATAAAAAAAACCTTTATCGTCCCCTAGATTACTCTTTTCTGAGTAACGTCGAGGGGATCTTCCACCCAGATCAAATCATATAAGGAGTCACACCAGAAGGTAGTTTCGCCAGTAACCGCGGCAACAGCCGCCGCTGGTTGAAACAAATATCCTGTATATTGAAACTTCTTTATTAACCTCTTAAGGACATATGACGGAATTTTTCCGTCATAAAACAATTGAGCAAACTGAAATCTGTGTCCTTAAAGGGTTAACAGAGTTTCCATCTTTTATCCATGGGCTCTTCAAAAAAGGAACTATCCTCAAGCGGGATAGTAGTACGTTTAGCAAGGGTGAAGATAACGCCATCCCATTTAGGGACGGAACCTCACAACTCCATTGAGAGTCCAGGACCGGGGACAATTTGTTAAAGGGAGAAGGGGAAAAGGAATCCAATAATGTCCCTGTCGCGCCGCTTTAGCCATTGCTAGGGGAGCGGCGTCTCCTTCCCTGCTCGTTGCCAGGGGCTGTGTCTGGTACGGAGGTGTGCGGCGCTGTCATCGCTGAATCCTGCGCCTATTTAAATGCTGTGTTATCGATCTATCACTACCCAAGTATAGGTGTTACCTTGTGTGCTCCTGGGTGTGATAGATTGTTTATTCTCTGATTGCCTTTTTGTTGCTGAACTCTGCTTGCCTGACTACTCTGCCTGTTAACCCTTAACTTGCTGGATTGATTTACTGCTGTTGAACTCTGCTTGCCCGACTACTCTGCCTGTTAACCCCAATTTTGCTGGACTGCTTTACTGTTGCCAAATCCTGCCTGCCTGACCATTCTAGTGGTGTGCCCTTGGACTGCTTTGCTGTTGCCAAACCCTGCCTGCCTGACCATTCTAGTGGGTTGTCTTTGGACTGCTCTGCCGTTGCAGACTGTCGTGCCTGTGGTGAGTACCGCCTTCCTCATCTTACTAACTTTCTCTGCTCTGGGATATTCCCCATCATTCCAGCTCGACGCCGGGATAAGAAGACTACTGGCTAAGTTCGGTCTGATAGAGGAGTATCCCACGAGCATTACATTATACTTGGGCCATGGAGCCAGAGGAGGTGGAACGAGCTGTTTATCTTCAGGGACAGATGTTGGGAGCCCATACCACACAGTTGCAGAATATGGATTCCAAGCTAGAGGCTATTACCGCTCAACTCTCCTTACTAGTTACAGTGAGGAATACTGCTCCTGTTGTTTCACCACCAGTCCCTACTCCTAGTACTGTGACTTCTTCCTCTGCTCCTGGAAGCATACCCCGGATAGCTTTGCCTGACAAGTATGAAGTTACTACTGATTGCAGGGGTTTTCTTAACCAATGCAGGTTGCACTTCCGCAATGATCCTCACACCTTTCAGTCTCACCAGTCAAGGGCCACCTTTATCATTTCCTTACTGAAAAACAAGGCCCTAGCCTGGGTCTCTCCCCTTTTGGAACAGAACGCTCCACTCCTGCATGATGCTGATGATTTCACTTCTGCATTATCTTCTGTGTTTGGGACCTCTGCCGCAGAATATTCTCTCCTGGACCTCCACCAGGGCAATAGAACTGTGGCACAATTCGCCATCGAGTTTCGCACATTGGCACTTGAAACCACTTGGGATAGCAGTGCTCTCAAGGCAGCCTTTAGGAGGGGTCTGCATGAACGCATCAAAGATGAACTCACTTATCGTGACATTCCTTCTTCTTTGGACAACTTTATAACACTTTGTATCAGTCTGGACTCTCACTTTCAGGAGAGACAAGCCGAAAGAGACAAAACAAGGAGGGTCCTTCCTTCCCGTCCTCCTTTTCGTCCAGTTTCAGCAGTATCCTCTACCCCCTCAGCAGCTCCAGTTACCTCAGTGGAGGAACCCATGGATCTCTCCTCCTTCAAACCTTCAGAGTCTGAAAGACAGAGATGAAGAAGATTGAGACTATGCTTTTATTGTGGTTCTAATTCCCACCAACTAAAAGACTGACATTCGGCTTGGAAAAGCCAATGCTTAGGGGATAACACAGGGGTACCTGTAAGCATCTCTACTAAATCCCCTCATTCCTCTCAAGTCCTGCTACCTGTTACCCTTACCTTCCTTCAGAATACTGTCCACACCCAAGCCTTTATTGATTCAGGGTCAGCTGGAAACTTCCTGGATCACCGTTTTATGTTTCAAGCTGGTTTGCCACTTTTGCAGAAAAGACATTGTATCAAAATAACAACTCTGGATGGCACCCCCCCTTGGTTCAGGGTTGATCCATTTTGAGTCAGCAGCCCTGACCCTGACTGTGGGAGTCATTCAAACCGAACAGCTGCAGTTCAAGGTCATTCATTCCCCACCACAGTCTGTCACCCTTGGTCTTTCTTGGCTTCGGATACATAATCCACAGTTCTACTGGGCTGAGGGACAACTGGCCTCCTGGGGTAATTCCTGTTTCCACTCCTGCCTTGATAAAGTCACTCCTCTGCTCCGCATTCCCATAGCCAGTATACAGACTCCTCCAAACCTTCCTTCAGTTTATGTAGACTTTGCAGATGTGTTTGAGAAAAAAGCAGCAGACGTGCTGCCACCCCACCGTCCTTATGACTGCAAGATCAACCTCTTTCCCGGAGCCCCACTTTCTAAAGGGAGGACTTATCCACTCTGTAAAGCTGAAACCAAATCCATGGAGGAGTACATCCAAAAGAACCTAGCTAAAGGTTTAATTCGCCCTTCCTCCTCTCCTGCCAGGGCAGGCTTCTTTTTTGTCAGTAAGAAGGATGGTGTAACGCCCCTGCAGATTTCCAGGCATTTGTCAACAATCTCTTCCGTGACCTCCTCAACCGTACTGTCATCATCTATCTGGATGACATCCTTGTTTTCTCTTCCACTTTATAGGAGCATCATAAACATGTGAGACTGGTTCTTCTACATCTCAGAGACAATTCTTTGGTAGCCAAGCTAGAAAAATGTCAGTTTGATCAAGTTCAGATCCTATTCCATGGTTATGTCATCTCGAAGGAGAATTTTGCCATGGATTCTGGTAAACTCACCACAGTTCTAGAATGGTCTCAACCTACTTCTTTAAAGGAATTAAAGAGGTTCTTAGGGTTCTCAAATTATAACCGCAAGTTTATAAAGAATTTTTCTGTTCTGCTTTCTGTTCTGCTCCTGTGCTCCGCCATCCTGATCCTGGCATACAGTTCACTTTAGAGGTTGATGCCTCAGAGATGGGGGCTGGAGCAGTTCTAACCGAAAGGGATCCTTTGACTTCCAAGTCACACCCTGCTGTAGCCTTTTTCTCTAAACGCTTTGCTCCTGCTGAGAGGAATTACGATGTGGGTAACTCTTAGCCATTAAGATGACTTAATAAGAGACTGCTCATCGACTCAATCCTCGACAGGCCAGGTGGACCTTGTTCTTTTCCTATTTTAACTTTGTGGTCTCTTATCTTCCAGGGACCAAGAACAAGAAGGCTGATGCCCTTTTCCGTCAGTTCCTTCACTCAAGTGACTCCTCTGAAGCTCCTATGGAACACATCAAACCCCCCTCCTGTGTGGTTGCTCAACTAAAAACCATCCTTCTGCAAGGATTACAACGTGCCCAGTCTAGTAAACCTCTTGGAGCCCCCCTGACCTCCGATATCCTCTTTGTACCTCTGAACCTACGCACCCCTGTGCTATCCTGGGCTTATGATAGCAAACTCTCAGGACATAATGGTTTGACTAGGACTTTCAAGCGTCTTTCCTAACATGTATGGTGGCCTACTATGAAGTCTGACGCTCAGGATTATGTGAAAGCCTGCACAACTTTTGCTGTCAACAAAGCTCTCTGATCCTTGCCTCCTGGCTTGCTCCAACCATTGTCCATTCCCAAATAACCATAGACACACATAACAATGGATTTCATTTTGGACCTTCCCCTTTCTGACCACCATACGGTTATTTGTGTTGTGGTGGATCGCTTTTACAGACTGGTTCATTCGAACCCCAAACCAAACTGCTTTCTGCCCAAGAATTGTCTCTTCCATGCTGCTTATCCTATGAGTCCAACTCTGGTTCCCTCAGGGAACTCTTGAGAAGGGGGCTATGTCACACCACGCCGCTAAAGCCGTTGCTAGGGGCATGGCGTCTTCTTCCCTGCTCGTTGCCAGGGGCTGTGTCGGGTCCAGAGGCGTGCCGCGCTGACATTGTCACACGCTCCTCTCTCTCTAATTCCGGTCCCGACGACTGGTCGCGAACCCTGCGCCTATTTAAATGCCGTCTTATCTATCACTGCCCAAGTATAGGTGTTACCTTGTTTGCTCCTGGGTGTGATAGATCGTTTATTCTCTGATTGCCATTTTGTTGCTGAACTCTGTTTGCCTGACTACTCTGCCTGTTAACCCCTAATTTGCTGGACTGCTTTGCTGTTGCCAAATCCTCCCTGCCTGACCATTCTAGTGGTGTGCCCTTGGACTGCTTTACTGTTGCCAAATCCTGCCTGACCATTCTAGTGGTGTGCTCTTGGACTGCTTTACTGTTGCCAAATCCTGCCTGCCTTACCATTCTAGTGGTTTGTCCTTGGACTGCTCTACCGTTGTGGACTGTCCTGTTTGTGGTGAGTGCCACCTTCCTCATCTTACTAACGTTCTCTACTCATCATTCCGGCTAGACGCTGGGATAAGACTACTGGCCGAGTTCAGTCTGAGAGAGAAGTATCCCACGAGCATTACAGTTCCATTCATTCTTAATAATGTTCGCCATCTAACCGGAGCAGGTAAGTATTAGGTACCACCTTGTCCTCAAACTCCAATTTAGGAATTAAAGGTTCATCAGGCAATTTGGCCTCTGGAACCCCTGAATTCGACAAAAACTTCCTTTAGAAGAAACTAAAGACTGGTTCATCCGCAGCCGGAGGTTTAGCAGACTCCGACCCAGAATGTTCATACTCTGAAGTCTCAGAAAGAACTTCATCCTCTGATAACCCTCAGTTAAATCCAATAAATTATCTGATGTACTCTGGAAAGGAGTGCAATATGTAACCTATCACATGCGCTTAGCAGGGCGAGGTAAAGCATTAAAGGCTGTAGACACCGCCGTCTGAACTGCGCAGTAACGTCTGGTAAAAAAAGGCCCCCTCCAGATAGAGGTTCAGCAATCCTACGGGAAAACTGCATGTGTAGAGATATAAGAATGTAAGGTACGCACCTCACTGGAAGACAACTCCTCAGAGGTGGACGGCTTCATGGTATTAAAACATGTTTGATTATCACATTATCAAGGCATATGGAACATAATTGAGAGGGCGGAACTAAGGCCTCCTCACCATATAAACAGGAACACTCAGAAACTTGTTTAAACACTTTAGGTCCAGAATTGGGAGGAACGTGCCCTCCTTCTTAGGAACCACAAAAAGATTTAAATAGTACCCTAGACCCCTCTCTGCTTGGGGTACTGGTACGATAACACCTAGAGAGGAGAGATCTCTCACACATTTTAGAAAGGCTTCTTTCTTTTCCAGACATGAAAACAAATTTAACAGGAGGAATCTGCCACTTGGGCGGATGGGATCTGAACCCTATAATGTAACCCTGGGCGACAACGTCCAGAACCCAAGGATCCTGAACGTCCTGCAACCAGGCTTCTGAGAAGGGAGATAATCTGCCCCCTAATTGGCCCGGAGACCGGTCGGGGGCCACCCCTTCATGCCGATTTTGTCTCAGTAGGATTATTGCTCTGCTTAGCCTAGTCCAAGAATGAGCCGTTTTCCAAGTTCTCTTGGACTAGACCGCTTTCGTAGCGAGCTGCTGATGCTAGGCATTGTCCGCACGAAAGGGACGAAAGGTAGATCCTTTAGGCTTAGCCTTTTTATCCTGCGGTAGGAAAGCGCCCTTGCCTTCCGGAACCGTGGATATAATCGAATCCAATCCTGGACCGAAAAGAATCTTTCCTTGAAAAGGCAGGGACAACAGCCTCGACTTAGATGTCATGTCCGCAGACCAAGCCTTTAGCCACAGAGCCCTGCAAGCTAAAACGGAAAAACCCGGCATCTTAGTGTTCAGGCGAATATTTTGCATATTGGCATCACATATGAAAGAATTGGAGATCTTCAGCGCCTTAATCTTATCCTGTATCTCGTTGATGGAAGTCTCCCCCTCGACCCTTTCACACAGGGATTCACACCAATATGTTGCAGCTCCGGAGATCTCAGCTCCGGCCACTGCCGGCTGAAAAACAAACCTTGTATGTTGTAACATTTTCCTTAACATGTTTTCTATCTTTTTATCCATGGGCTCTGTAAATGACGAACTATCCTCAAGGGGAATAGTTGTCCACTTCGCTAGCATGGAGATAGCACCATCCACCTTAGGGATAGTACCTCACAGCTCAATCTGAGAGTTCGGAACGGGGAACAGTTTCTTAAAGGTAGAAGGGGAAAAGGAAGAACCTAATCGCTCCCATTCATTCTTTTATCATTCATTCTTAATATTTGCCATCCAACAGGAACCGGGAAGGCCTGAAGCACCACCCTATCCTCATATACCTTATCAAGCTAAGGAATCGCAGGTTCCTCTGGGAGTTTCGGTTCCGGAACTTCCAGGGTAGCAAGCAATTGTTTCAGCAAAAAGCACACATTTTCCATCCTAAAACAAAAGTCAGGCTCCTCCACAGCCGGAGGTTTAGATGACATGGACTCCGACCCAGAAGGGGCCTCCTCCGAATCTGAGTGGGCCTCGTCATCGTATAACGCCTCAGATATTTCCACAGACGTAGACAACCCCTGGGCCGGGCCGCCATGATACGCCCTACCCTTAGCAGAACGTGGTAAGGCATGAATCAGTTTCAATACCGCTGTTTGCAGTTGATCCGCTAAATCTGACGGCAACAAATCTCTCCTGCAGAAGTAATGGTTGGACCCTGGGGTGCTGCATGTGCAATTGGAGATGAATACAGGGAACACACCTCACAGGACGGGGAACCCTCAGAGGTGGACGGCTCAGTAGTACTAGACATCTGTTTACTTTTAGATGTCAAAACTTTATTAAGGCATGTTGAACATAGTTGAGTAGGCTGATCTACCAGAACCTTCTCACAATAAACACAGGAATGAGACCTTGTTAGAGAGGGAGAACCCTCTAACGTGTCAGAGTCCTCCATAACTTGTGCTGTTATTATGTACTAGATTAACTTAATAAATAGGCACCTTTGTACCTCCAATGGTCGGGGCACTCACCACCTCCTATGGCCCGGACTACAGAAACCATTTTGTCTCCTGCCCCGCTGATCAACAGAGGAAGAGAGATAGCCACACCCGGTCACATGGAATGCCTGGCAGTACCGCCCTTGCCTAAGGAGAAAACCCGCCCAAAATGGCCGCGCCATGCTCCAGTAAGTCACCTGAAAGTTCCACACATTGCCAGTCTCATCTCGCACATAACGCAGCAATGACACAAACAATATCAGGTATAAACCCCCCTGTTCAATAATCCCCTTTCCAAGAATATTAACCCTTGATTCCTAAAAGATAAAAGGTGTAACACTGTGACCCTGTCTTTTGTGTTATCATTATGTAATAAAAAATGAAACAATCTTACCAGAATCTACGCCGTGGAACAGGAACACGGCCCTTCAAGTGTGACTGGTTAGTAGCCTCGCTCCTGACATGGACATAAGTGAAAAAAGCAGGCAGCGAAACTTGTCAACGTTGATTGCTTGTGGAGCTGTTAATATGAGTCGGGATGGTTTTGAAGAAAGACTCTCCCTGCATCTCTGGACTCTAACTTTCGCCCAAGCTCTCACTGAGAGGCTGACAGGACTACTTAAAACCCCAGTCCCAATGCGAAGAGTACTACCCTCCAAAAGAGACTACTCCGATCTTGGGCACTTCTCTGCCATCCTCCTCTGACGAAAGGCAAAGAATGACTGGGGGATGAGGCAAGTGGGGGAGGTATTTAAGCTTTTGGCTGATATGTCTTTTCCTCCACCTGGTGGCCAGGCTCTTAATTCCCAACAGTAATGAATGAAGCCGTGGATTCTCCTCCCCTTTAGATAGAAATAGCGGAGCCGCAACAAAATTACTTCTCCATTCCAGAACTCACAGGAAGTGAATCCGGAAAGATGAACAAAACTATCTTTCCGTCTCAGAATAAGCCTGCCCCTAATCATGGGCATACCTTAACTGTAACTTCCCGGCAGACATTAAAAAACACTACTGATTCCATCCACCATGCCCGGAATAAAACTCTGAGAAACAAAACGTAACTGAACCTCTCAATAAATGTTTTCTCTCGTCCCCAGTGCCTGCATATTCTGCCTACCATTATCCGATGAACCTTTAATAGGATTACTTGTATTTAACGTCCCATACAGATTTAGCTGTTGAAGTGCCATATTTTGCTGACCCAAGAAAATTAAATTTGGCACTTACCTGAATTTAGATCTGCCCGGCAGCAGGACAGCTCACTTGGTTTGAGAGGGCATCCTCCCTAACATAGACCTGTGGAAAGAAAAAAAGACTGAATAATCTTACTCAGGCTTTCAAGATAGGGCAGCAACAACTGTTTGAGGGGCATAGTAAGGATTATACCACACAAGTTCCCAATTGCTTAAAAGTCACCACTGTGCTACTGAAGAGACTTACGTGGACTACAGCTAGACCCCAGGAAAGATCAGAGCAAACCTGCTTTAAAATAATAAAATCTTGATTGAAGAAATTTCTTTCAGACACCTAAACTTTACCACCTCCTTGCAACGCAGGCAAAGAGAATGACTGGGGTTTGAGGGAAGGGAGGTGATACTTCAGTTTTGCTGTGGTTCTCTTTGCCTCCTCCTGCTGGCCAGGAGTGATATTCCCAATAGTAATTACTGATGATCCGTGGACTCACTGTGTCATTAGAAAGAAAAAGGAAATTTATGCTTACCTGATAAATTGATTTCTTCTACGATACGACGAGTCTGCGGATTCATTCTTTACTTGTGGGATATTATCCTCCTACTAACAGGAAGTGGCAAAGAGCACCACAGCAGAGCTGTCTATATAGCTCCTCCCTTGACTCCACCCCCCAGTCACTCGACTGAAGGTATAGGAAGAAAAAGGAGAAACTAAAAAGGTGCAGAGGTGACTGAAGTTTTAAACAAAAAATAATATAATCTGTCTTAAATTGACAGGGAGGGCCGTGGACTCGTCGTATCGTAGAAGAAATCAATTTATCAGGTAAGCATACATTTCCTTTTCTTCTACAAGATACGACGAGTCCACGGATTCATCCTTTACTTATGGGATACAATACCAAAGCTACAGGACACGGATGAACGGGAGGGACAAGACAGATATCTAAACAGAAGGCACCACTGCTTGAAGAACTTTTCTCCCAAAAATAGCCTCAGAAGAAGCAAAAGTATCAAATTTGGAAAATTTGGAAAAGGTATGAAGGGAAGACCAAGTCCCAGCCTTACAAATCTGTTCAACAGAAGCATTGTTTTTAAAAGCCCATGTGGAAGCCACCGCTCTAGTAGAATGAGCTGTAATTTTTTTCAGGAGGCTGCTGTCCAGCAATCTCATATGCCAAACAGATGATGCTTTTCAGCCAAAAAGAAAGAGGTAGCCATAGCTTTTTGACCCCTACGCTTTCCTGAATAGACAACAAATAGAGAAGATGTTTGACGGAAATCCTTGGTCGCTTGCAAGTAAAACTTCAACTTAGAAGAAGGATTAGGACACAGAGAAGGAACAACAATTTCCTGATTAATATTCTTATTTGAAAAAACCTTAGGAAGAAATCCAGGTTTAGTGCGCAAAACCACCTTATCAGAATGGAATATAAGATAAGGCGAGTCGCATTTTAACGCAGATAGCTCAGAATCTCTTTGAGCAGAAGAGATAGCAACTAAAAACAGAACTTTCCAAGATAGAGGTTTAATATATATGGAATGCATGGGTTCAAACGGAAGCCCTTGAAGAACATTAAGAACTAAATTCAAACTCCATGGCGGAGCAACAGGTTTAAACACAGGCTTAATTCTTACCAAAGCCTGACAAAACGACTGAAAGTCTGGAACATCTGCCAGACGCTTGTGTAGTAAGATTGACAAAGCAGAAATCTGTCCCTTTAAGGAACTAGCTGATAACCCCTTCTCCAATCCTTCTTGGAGAAAGGACAAAATCCTAGGAATCCTGATCTTACTTCATGAGTAGCCTTTGGATTCGCACCAATAAAGATATTTACGTCATATCTTATGGTAAATTTTCCTAGTGACAGGCTTTCGAGTCTGAATCAAGGTATCAATGACCGACTCAAAGAATCCCCGCTTAGATAAAATCAAGCGTTCAATCTCCAGGCAGTCAGTTGCAGAGAAATTAGATTTGGATGTTGGAACGGACCCTGAATGAGAAGGTCCTGTCTCAGTGGCAGTTTCCACAGTGGCAGAGATGACATTTCCACCAGATCTGCATACCAAGTCCTGCGTGGCCACGCAGGCGCTATCAAGATTACCGAAGCCCTCGCCTGTTTGATTCTGGCAATCAGACGAGGTAGGAGAGGAAAAGGCGGAAACGCATAAGCCAGGTTGAATGACCAAGGTACTGCTAGAGCATCTATCAGTACTGCTTGAGGATCCCTTGATCTGGACCCGTAACAAGGAAGTTTGGCATTCTGACGAGATGCCATCAGATCCAATTCCGGTGTGCCCCATTGATGAATCAATTTTGCAAACACTTCCGGATGGAGCTCCCACTCCCCAAGGATGAAAAGTGTGACGACTTAGAAAATCCACTTCCCAGTTTTCCACTCCTGGGACATATATTGCTGATAGATGGCAAGAGTGAGTCTCTGCCCATCGAATTATTTTGGAAACCTCCATCATCGCTAGAGAACTCTTTGTTCCCCCTTGATGATTGATATATGCTACAGTCGTGATATTGTCCAACTGGAATCTTATGAATTTGGCCGAAGCCAGCTGAGGCCACGCTTGAAGTATGTTGAATATCGCTCTCAGTTCCAGAATATTTATTGGTAGTAGGGACTCCTGAGTGCACACACCCTGAGGCTTCAGGGAATTCCAGACTGCACCCCAGCCCAAGAGGCTGGCGTCAGTCGTCACTATGACCCATGCTGGCCTGCGAAAGCACATTCCCTGGGACAGATGATCCTGTGACAACCACCAATAAAGAGAGGATCTGGTCTCTTGATCCAGATTTATCCGCGGAGATAAATCCGCATAATCCCCATTCCACTGTCTGAACATGCACAGCTGCAGTGGTCTGAGATGTAAGCGAGCAAACGGAACTATGTCCATTGCCGCTACCATTAACCCAATGACCTCCATTACACTGCGCCACTGATGGCCGAGGAATGGAATGAAGTGCTCGGCAAGTAGTTAAGATCTTTGATTTTCTGACCTCCATCAGAAAAATGTTCACGTCTACCGAGTCTATCAGAGTTCCTAGGAATGGAACTCTTGTCAGAGGAACTAGTGAACTCTTTTTTATGTTCACCTTCCACCCGTGAGTTCTTAGAAAAGCCAACACGATGTCCGTGTGAGATTTGGCTAGATGGCAAGTTGACGCCTGAATAAAAATATCATCCAGATAGGGCGCCACTGCTATGCCCCGAGGCCTTAAAACCGCCAGAAGGGACCCTAGCACCTTTGTGAAGATTCTGGGAGCTGTGGCCAACCCGAAAGGAAGGGCCACAAACTGGTAATGTTGGTCCAGGAAGGCGAACCAGAGGAACTGGTGATGATCTTTGTGGATAGGATTGTGAAGATACGCATCCTTCAAATCCATGGTGGTCATATATTGACCCTCCTGGATCATTGGTAAAATTGTTCGTATGGTCTCCATCTTGAACGATGGGACTCTGAGAAATTTATTTAGACTTTGGAGATCTAAAATCGGTCTGAAGGTTCCCTCTTTTTTGGGAACCACAAACAGATTGAAGTAAAACCACTGCCCTTGTTCTAATTTTGGAACTGGGCAGATTACACCCATGGTATATAGGTCTTTTACACAGCGTAAGAACGCCTCTCTTTTTGCCTGGTCTACAGACAAACGTGAAAGCTGAAATCTCCCTCTTGGGAGAGAATCCTTGAATTCTAGACGATACCCCTGGGTCACAATTTCGAATGCCCAGGAATCCTGAACGTCTCTTGCCCAAGCCTGAGCAAAGAGAGAAAGTCTGCCCCCTACTAGATCCGGTCCCGGATCGTGGGCTACCCCTTCATGCTGTCTTGGTAGCAGCAGTGGGCTTATTGGCCTGTTTACCTTTATTCCAGGTCTGGTTAGGTCTCCAGACTGATTTGGATTGAGCAAAGTTCCCCTCCTGCTTGGAGGCGGATGGGGAAGTAGAGGGACCGCCTTTAAAGTTTCGAAAGGAACGAAAATTATTCTGTTTGGTTCTCATTTTAACTGTCTTGTCCTGAGGAAGGGCATGACCTTTACCTCCAGTAATGTCAGAAATGATCTCCTTTATTTCAGGCCTGAATAGGGTCTTACCCTTAAAGAGAATAGCTAAAAGCTTGGATTTAGATGACACATCAGCAGACCAAGACTTAAGCCATAACCCTCTGCGCGTTAAAATGGCAAAGCATGCATTCTTTGCCGCTAATTTAGCCATTTGGAAAGCGGCATCTGTAATAAAAGAATTAGCCAGCTTGAGAGCCCTAATTCTATCCAAAATATCATCTAATGGGGTATCAACCTTAAGAGACTCCTCTAGAGCCTCAAACAAAGCTGCTGCAGTAGTAACTGGAACAATGCACGCTATAGGTTGTAGAAGAAAACCCTGATGAATAAACAATTTCTTTAGAAGCCCCTCTAATTTTTTATCCATATCCTCAATGGGTATAGTTGTACGCTTAGCCAGAGTAGAAATAGCTCCCTCCACCTTAGGGACCGTCTGCCACAAATCCCGAATGGTGTCAGATATGGGAAACATTTTCTTAAAAGTAGGAGGGGGAGAGAACGGAATGCCTGGTCTATCCAATTCCTTAGTAACAATGTCAAAAATTATTTTAGGGACTGGAAAAACATTAGTGTAAGTAGGGACCTCCAGATATTTATCCATTTTACACAGTTTCTCTGGTGGAATGAAAATAGGATCCCAATCATCCAGAGTCGCTAAGACCTCCCTGAGTAACAAGCGGAGGTGTTCAAGCTTAAACTTAAAGGCCGTCACATCTGAGTCTGTTTGAGGGAACATCTTTCCTGAATCAGAAAGCTCTCCCTCAGACAGCAATTCCCCCACCCCCAAATCAGAACACTGTGAGGGTACATCGGAGATGGCCAATAAGGCATCAGAGGGCTCAGCATTTACTCTAATACCTGACCTGCTGCACTTAACCTGTAAACCTGGCAGTTTAGATAATACCTCTGTAAGGGTAGTTGATATAACTGCAGCCATATCTTGCAGGGTGAAAGAATTAGACGCACTAGAAGTACTAGGCGTCACTTGAGCGGGCGTTAAAGGTTGTGACACTTGGGGAGAATTGGATGGCATAACCTGATTCTCTTCTGACTGAGAATCATCCTGACATACTTTTATCAGCTAAAATATGTTCTTTGCAAATAATGATTTGGAATAATGAGGATGATGTTTGTATTTGAATTGGAATGTACATTTGTTTTTCTTTTATTTGTTGTTTCTTGTTAAGCCTTTTTGAAAAACAAAAAACAAAAAAAAAACATAATTTAAGTAAGAACTTACCTGATAAATTCATTTCTTTCATATTAGCAAGAGTCCATGAGCTAGTGACGTATAGGATATACATTCCTACCAGGAGGGGCAAAGTTTCCCAAACCTCAAAATGCCTATAAATGCACCCCTCACCACACCCACAATTCAGTTTAACGAATAGCCAAGAAGTGGGGTGATAAGAAAGGAGCGAAAGCATCAAAAATAAGGAATTGGAATAATTGTGCTTTATACAAAAAAATCATAACCACCACAAAAAGGGTGGGCCTCGTGGACTCTTGCTAATATGAAAGAAATTAATTTATCAGGTAAGTTCTTACATAAATTATGTTTTCTTTCATGTAATTAGCAAGAGTCCATGAGCTAGTGACGTATGGGATAATGATTACCCAAGATGTGGAACTTCCACGCAAGAGCCACTAGAGAGGGAGGGATAAAATAAAGACAGCCAAATCTGCTGAAAAAATAATCCACAACCCAAATCAAAAAGTTTTAATCTTATAATAAAAAAACTTGAAATTATAAGCAGAAGAATCAAATTGAAACAGCTGCCTGAAGGACTTTTCTACCAAAAACTGCTTCAGAAAAAGAAAAAACATCAAAATGGTAGAATTTAGTAAAAGTATGCAAAGAAGACCAAGTTGCTGCTTTGCAAATCTGATCAACAGAAGCTTCATTCCTAAAAGCCCAGGAAGTAGAAACTGACCTAGTAGAATGAGCCGTTATCCTTTGAGGCGGGGACTTACCAGACTCTACATAAGCATGATGATCAAAGACTTTAACCAAGATGCCAAGGAAATGGCAGAAGCCTTCTGACCTTTCCTGGAACCAAAAAAGATAACAAATAGACTAGAAGTCTTTCTAAAACCTTTAGTAGCTTCAACATAATATTTCAAAGCTCTTACTACATCTAAAGAATGTAAAGATCTCTCCATAGAATACTTAGGATTAGGACACAATGAAGTGACAACAATTTCTCTACTAATGTTGTTCGAATTCACAACCTTAGGTAAAAATTTAAATGAAGTCCGCAACACCGCTTTATCCTGATGAAAAATCAGAAAAGGAGATTCACAAGAAAGAGCACATAACTCAGAAACTCTTCTAGCAGAAGAGGTGGCCAAAAGGAACAACACTTTCCAAGAAAGTAATTTAATATCCAGAGAATGCATAGGTTCAAACGGAGGAGCCTGCAAAGCCCTCAGAACCAAATTAAGACTCCAAGGAGGAGAGATTGACTTAATGACAGGCTTGATACAAACCAAAGCCTGTACAAAACAATGAATATCAGGATGATTAGCAATCTTTCTGTGAAAAAGAACAGAAAGAGCAGAGATTTGTCCTTTCAAGGAACTTGCAGACAAACCCTTATCCAAACCATCCTGAAGAAACTGTAAAATACTAGGAATTCTAAAAGAATGCCAAGAGAATTTATGAGAACACCAAAAAATGTAAGTATTCCAAACCCGGTAATAAATCTTCCTAGACACAGACTTACGAGCCTGTATCATAGTATTAATCACCGAGTCAGAGAAACCTCTATGACTAAAATTCAAGCATTCAATCTCCATACCTTCAAATTTAATGATTTGAGATCCTGATGGAAAAATGGGCCTTGAGATAGAAGGTCTGGCCTTAACGGAAGTGTCCAAGGTTGGCAACTTGCCATCCAAACGAGATCCGCATACCAAAACCTGTGAGGCCATGCTGGAGCCACCAGCAATACAAACGAACGTTCTATTAGAATTTTGGAAATCACTTTTGGAAGAAGAACTAGAGGCGGAAAGATATAAGCAGGTTGATAATTCCAAGGAAGCGACAACACGTCCACTGCTTCCGCCTGAGGATCCCTGGATCTGGACAGATACCTGGGAAGTTTCTTGTTTAGATGAGAGGCCATCAGATTTCTGGAAGTCCCCAGATTTGAACAATCTGAAGAAATACCTCTGGGTGAAGAGACCATTCGCCCGGATGTAACGTCTGGCGACTGAGATAATCCGCTTCCCAATTGTCTACACCTGGGATGTGAACCGCAGAGATTAGACAGGAGCTGGATTCCACCCATACAAGTATCCGAGATACTTCTTTCATAGCCTGAGGACTGTGAGTCCCACCTTGATGATTGACATACGCCAAGGTTGTGACATTGTCTGTCTGAAAACAAACGATTCTCTCTTCAGAAGAGGCCAGAACTGAAGAGCTCTGAAAATCGCACGGAGTTCCAAAATGTTGATTGGTAATTTTGCCTCCTGAAATTTCCAAACCCCCTGCGCTGTCAGAGATCCCCATACAGCTCCCCAACCTGAAAGACTCGCATCTGTTGAGATCACAGTCCAGGTTGGACGAACAAAAGAGGCCCCTTGAATTAGACGATGGTGATTCAACCACCTAGTCAGAGAAGATCGAACATTGGGATTTAAGGATATTAATTGTGATATCTTTGTATAATCTCTGCACCACTGGTTCAGCATACAAAGCTGGAGAGGTCTCATGTGAAAGCGAGCAAAGGGGATTGTGTCCGATGCAGCAGTCATGAGACCTAGAATTTCCATGCACAAAGCTACCGAAGGGAATGATTGAGACTGAAGGTTTTGACAAGCTGAAACCAACTTCAGACGTCTCTTTTCTGTTAGAGACAAAGTCATGGACACTGAATCTATTTGAAAACCCAAAAAGGTTACCTTTGTCTGAGGAATCAAGGAACTCTTTGGTAAATTGATCCTCCAACCATGTCTTTCAAGAAACAACACAAGTTGATTCGTATGAGATTCTGCAGAATGTAAAGATTGAGCTAGTACCAAGATATCGTCCAAATAAGGAAATGCCGCAATACAGAGAGAAGGGCACCGAGAACCTTTGAAAAGATCCTTGGAGCTGTTGCTAGGCTAAACGGAAGGGCAACAAACTGGTAATGCTTGTCTAGAAAAGAGAATCTCAGGAACTGATAGTGATCTGGATGAATTGGAATATGAAGCTATGCATCCTGTAAGTCTATTGTAGACATATAATGCCCTTGCTGAACAAAAGGCAGAATAGTCCTTATAGTCTACCATTTTGAATGTTGGTATCCTTACATAACGATTCAATATTTTTAGATCCAGAACTGGTCTGAAGGAATTCTCCTTCTTTGGTACAATGAATAGATTTGAGTAAAACCCCAGACCCCGTTCCAGAACTGGAACTGGTACAATTACCCCAGCCAACTCTAGGTCTGAAACACATTTCAGAAATGCCTGAGCCTTCACTGGGTTTACTGGAATGCGTGAGAGAAAAAATCTTCTCACAGGCAGCCTTACCTTGAAGCCTATTTTGTACCCTTGTGAAACAATGTTCTGAATCCAAAGACTGAATTGAATTGATCCAAATATCTTTGAAAAATCGTAACCTGCCCCCTACCAGCTGTGCTGGAATGAGGGCCGCACCTTCATGCGGATTTGGGAGCTGGTTTTGACTTTCTAAAAGGCTTGGATTTATTCCAGACTGGAGGTTTCCAAACGGAAACCGTTCCTTTAGGGGAAGGGCCAGGCTTCTGTTCCTTATTCTGACGAAAGGAACGAAAACGATTAGCAGCCCTATATTTACCTTTAGATTTTTTGTCCTGAGGCAAAAAGGTTCCTTTCCCCCCAGTAACAGTTGAAATTATAGAATCCAACTGTGAACCAAATAATTTATTACCTTGGAAAGAAAGAGAAAGCAAAGTTGACTTGGAAGTCATATCTGCATTCCAAGATTTAAGCCATAAAGCTCTTCTAGCTAAAATAGCTAAATACATATACATGACATCAATTCTAATGATATCAAAAATGGCATCACAAATAAAGTTATTGGCATGTTGAAGAAGTTTAACAATGCTATAAGCATTATGGTCTGACACTTGTTGCGCTAAAGCCTCCAACCAGAAAGTGGAAGCTGCAGCAACATCAGCCAAAGAAATAGCAGGTCTAAGAAGATTACCTGAACATAAATAAGCTCTCCTTAGAAAGGATTCAAGCTTCCTATCTAAAGGATCCTTAAAGGAAGGACTATCCACCGTAGGAATAGTAGTACTTTTAGCAAAAGTAGAGATAGCCCCATCAACTTTAGGGATTTTGTCCCAAAATTCTAATCTATCAGATGGCACAGGGTACAATTTCTTAAACCTTTGAGAAGGAGTAAATGAAGTACCCAGACTATTCCATTCCCTAGAAATTACTTCTGAAATAGCATCAGGAACTGGAAAAACTTCTGGAATAACTAAATGAGGTTTAAAAACTAAATTTAAACGATTAGTATATTTAGTATCAAGAGGACTAGACTCCTCCATATCTAATGCAATCAATACTTCTTTAAGTAAAGAACGAATAAACTCCATCTTAAATAAATATGAAGATTTATCAGTGTCAATATCTGAAGCAGAATCTTCTGAACCAGATAGATCCTCATCAGAAACAGATAAGTCAGAATGATGGCGGTCACTTAAAAATTCATCTGAAATATGAGAAGTTTTAAAAGACCTTTTACGTTTACTGGAAGGAGGAATAACAGACAGAGCCTTCCTAATAGAATTAGAAACAAATTCTTTTACATTAACAGGGACATCCTGAACATTAGATGTTGAAGGAAAAACAACAGGTAAAGGATTATTACTAATGGAGACACTATCTGCGTTAGAAAGTTTATCATGACAACTAACACAAACTACAGCCGGAGGAACAGTTACCAAAAGTTTACAACAAATGCACTTAACTTTGGTAGAACCAGCATCAGGCAGCGTCTTTCCAGAAGTAGATTCTGATCCAGGGTCAGGTTGTGACATCTTGCAATATGTAATAGAAAAAACAAAATATAAAGCAAAATTATCAAATTCCTTAAATGACAGTTTCAGGAATGGGAAAGATGCAAAATAAACAAGCCTCTAGCAACCAGAAGCAATGAAAAAGTGAGACTTAAATAATGTGAAAAAAGGTGGAGACCAGAATGACGCCCACATTATTGGCGCCAAATACAACGCCCAAATTTTTTGCCGCCAAGTATGACGCAACATCCTCTGATGTCAAAAACGACGCCCACATTTTTTATTGGCACAAAAAAACGTCTAACACACATACGTCAAAAAATGACGCAAAAAAATTACGCAACCACGAACAAACTTCCGGCGTCAACTATAGCGCCGGAAATGACAGAATTTTGCGCCAAAAAAAATCGCGCCAAGAATGACTCAATAAATTGAAGCATTTTCTGGCCCCGCGAGCCTAATAGCCCGCATGGAAAAAAGTAAATTGAAAATTTTTAAGGTAAGAAATTTTTTTTTTATTCATATGCATTATCCCAAATAATGAAACTGACAGTCTGAATGAAGGAATACTGATTATCCTGAATCATGGCAAATATAAGTTTAATGTTAGGGGTAATATGAACCTGATGGCAGCCATCTTGTTCTTCGCAGCCATCTTGTTCCTCGCAGCCATTTTGTAATGAATAGACTTTATTATACTGGGTTATGATAGTTTCCTTAGCTGTTCGGCCTTGCCAATGTACCCTGGCCAGACGCCCAGAAGAAGATAGAATAAGATAATGTAAACAAGAGGGTTCAGAAACCTTGTTGTCTCCGCAGATGGTAGTTTGTTATGACTAAGTATTGTTATGAGAAACTCATATTCCAGCTTTTCCTGGTATTCTGCTCTGTATAACTGTGTAAGATGACGCGGTCCTAACGTGTCATCTCCTTAACCCTGTATGTCACTATAAGAAAGGCTTGCACTGTGCAATAAACAGAATTGGCTTTCGATCATAATGCTGCGTGGTCTGAGTCATTCTAAGGGGCCCTTATCAGATAATCTACATATGCCTCAGGTGGTACACTAGGCCCCAGGCTTTGGCCTGCACTGACACTTACCCCCTGGGGGGGACACCTAACACACATATATTTACAACTTTACATATAAAGTGCCCAACCAAAGCTTAGAGTGTCATAAATAAAATAAGACTTACTTACCCTAAGACACTCATCTACATATAGAAGATAGTCAAACCAGTACTGAAACGAGAATCAGTAGAGGTAATGGTATATAAGAGTATATCGTCGATCTGAAAAGGGAGGTAGGAGAAGAAATCTCTACGACCGATAACAGAGAACCTATGAAATAGATCCCCTAGAGGAAGACCATTGTATTCAAATAGGCAATACTCTCTTCACATCCCTCTGACATTCACTGCACTCTGAGAGGAAAACCGGGCTTCAGCCTGCTGCGAAACGCATATCAACGTAGAATCTAGCACAAACTTACTTCACCACCTCCATGGGAGGCAAAGTTTGTAAAACTGAATTGTGGGTGTGGTGAGGGGTGTATTTATAGGCATTTTGAGGTTTGGGAAACTTTGCCCCTCCTGGTAGTAATGTATATCCCATACGTCACTAGCTCATGGACTCTTGCTAATTACATGAAAGAAGAGACTGATGATTAATGTAAACTTTTTATCATTTACTACAATAAAAAACAGAATTTATGCTTACCTAATAAATTACTTTCTCTTACGGTGTATCCATTCCACGAATTCATCCTTACTTGTGGGATATTCTCATTCCCTACAGGAAGTGGCAAAGAGAGCACACAGCAGAGCTGTCCATATAGCTCCCCCTCAGGCACCGCCCCCCCCAGTCATTCGACCGACGGTTAGGAGAAAAAGGAGAAACCATAGGGTGCAGTGGTGACTGTAGTTTTACAAAAATAAATTTGAACCTGACTTAATTGCCAGGGCGGGCCGTGGACTGGATACACCGTAAGAGAAAGTAATTTATCAGGTAAACATAAATTCTGTTTTCTCTTACTTGGTGTATCCAGTCCACGGATTCATCCTTACTTGTGGGATACCAATACCAAAGCTTTAGGACATGGATGAAGGAAACAAGTCAGGTAACCTAAACGGAAGGCACCACTGCTTGCAAAACCTTTCTCCCAAAAATAGCCTCCGAAGTAGCAAAAGTATGCAGTGAAGACCAAGTCGCTGCCTTACAAATCTGTTCAACAGAAGCCTCGGTCTTGAAGGCCCATGTGGAAGCCACAGCTCGGGTGGAATGAGCTGTAATTCGTTCAGGAGTCTGCTGTCCAGCAGTCTCATAAGCCAATCGGATGATGCTTTTCAGCCAGAAGGAAAGAGAGGTAGCAGTCGCTTTCTGACCTCTCCTCTTACCAGAATAGACCACAAACAAGGATGATGTAATAGTCGTTCCTTCTTCAAAACTGGATTAGGAAACAGAGAAGGAACAATGATTTCCTGGTTAATATTCTTATTAGAAACAACTTTCGGAAGAAAACCAGGTTTGGTACGCAAAACAACCTTATCTGCATGGAACACCAGATAGGGTGAATCACACTGCAAAGCAGACAATTCTGAAACTCTCCGAGCAGAAGAGATAGCTACCAAAAACAAAACCTTCCAAGATAATAACTTAATATCTATGGAATGTAAAGGTTCAAACGGAACCCCTTGAAGAACTGAAAGAACTAAATTAAGACTCCATGGAGGAGCCACAGGTTTATAGACAGGCTTGAATCTAACTAAAGCCTGTGCAAACGCCTGAACGTCTGGTACTGCTGCCAGCCGCTTGTGTAACAGGATAGACAGAGCAGATATCTGTCCCTTCAAGGAACTAGCTGACAATCCTTTCTCCAATCCTTCTTGGAGAAAAGACAAAATCCTGGGAATCCTAACTTTACTCCATGAGTAACCCTTGGATTCACACCAACAAAGATATTTCCGCCATATCTTATTGTAAATTTTCCTGGTGACAGGCTTTCTGGCCTGGATTAAAGTATCAATAACTGATTCAGAGAACCCACGCTTAGCTAGAATTAAGCGTTCAATCTCCAAGCAGTCAGATGCAGAGAAACACAATTTATGCTTACCTGATAAATTTATTTCTCTTGTGGTGTATCCAGTCCACGGATCATCCATTACTTGTGGGATATTCTCCTTCACAACAGGAAGTTGCAAGAGGACACCCACAGCAGAGCTGTTATATAGCTCCTCCCCTAACTGCCATATCCAGTCATTCGACCGAAACAAGCCGAGAAAGGAGAAACCATAGGGTGCAGTGGTGACTGTAGTTTAATCTAAAATTTTGACCTGCCTTAAAATGACAGGGCGGGCCGTGGACTGGATACACCACAAGAGAAATAAATTTATCAGGCAAGCATAAATTGTGTTTTCTCTTGTAAGGTGTATCCAGTCCACGGATCATCCATTACTTGTGGGATACCAATACCAAAGCTAAAGTACACGGATGAAGGGAGGGACAAGGCAGGTACTTAAACGGAAGGTACCACTGCCTGTAAAACCTTTCTCCCAAAAATAGCCTCCGAAGAAGCAAAAGTATCAAATTTGTAGAATTTGGAAAAAGTATGAAGCGAAGACCAAGTCGCCGCCTTGCAAATCTGTTCAACAGAAGCCTCATTTTTAAAGGCCCAAGTGGAAGCCACAGCTCTAGTAGAATGAGCTGTAATCCTTTCAGGAGGCTGCTGTCCAGCAGTCTCATAGGCTAAGCTAATTATGCTTCTTAGCCAAAAAGAAAGAGAGGTTGCCGAAGCTTTTTGACCTCTTCTATGTCCAAAGTAAACAACAAACAAAGCAGATGTTTGACGAAAATCTTTAGTAGCTTGTAAGTAAAACTTTAAAGCACGAACCACGTTCAGATTACGTAAAAGACGTTCCTTCTTTGAAGAAGGATTAGGACACAATGATGGAACAACAATCTCTTGATTGATATTCTTATTAGATACCACCTTAGGTAAAAACCCAGGTTTGGTACGCAGAACTACCTTATCTGCATGGAAGATCAGATAAGGAGAATCACATTGTAAAGCAGATAACTCGGAGACTCTACGAGCCGAGGAAATAGCTATCAAAAAAACATAATTTATGCTTACCTGATAAATTTATTTCTCTTGTAGTGTGTTCAGTCCACGGGTCATCCATTACTTATGGGATATATTCTCCTTCCCAACAGGAAGTTGTAAGAGGATCACCCAAGCAGAGCTGCTATATAGCTCCTCCCCTCACATGTCATATCCAGTCATTCGACCGAAACAAGACGAGAAAGGAGAAACTATAAGGTGCAGTGGTGACTGGAGTTATAATTTTAAAATTTAGAACCTGCCTTAAAAAGACAGGGCGGGCCATGGACTGAACACACTACAAGAGAAATAAATTTATCAGGTAAGCATAAATTATGTTTTCTCTTGTTAAGTGTGTTCAGTCCACGGGTCATCCATTACTTATGGGATACCAATACCAAAGCTAAGTACACGGATGATGGGAGGGACAAGGCAGGAACATTAAACAGAAGGAACCACTGCCTGAAGAACCTTTCTCCCAAAACCAGCCTCCGAAGAAGCGAAAGTGTCAAATTTGGAAAATTTGGAAAAAGTATGAAGTGAAGACCAAGTTGCAGCCTTGCAAATCTGTTCAACAGAGGCCTCATTCTTAAAGGCCCAGGTGGAAGCCACAGCTCTAGTGGAATGAGCTGTAATTCTTTCAGGAGGCTGCTGTCCAGCAGTCTCATAGGCTAAACGTATTATGCTACGAAGCCAAAAAGAGAGAGAGGTAGCCGAAGCCTTTTGACCTCTCCTCTGTCCAGAGTAAAAGACAAACAGAGAAGAAGTTTGTCTAAAATCTTTAGTTGCCTGTAAGTAGAACTTCAGAGCACGGACCACGTCTAGATTATGCAAAAGACGTTCCTTCTTTGAAGAAGGATTAGGACATAATGATGGAACAACAATCCCTTGATTGATATTCCTGTTAGAAACAACCTTAGGTAAAAACCCAGGTTTAGTACGCAGTACTACCTTGTCTGAATGAAAGATCAGATAAGGAGAATCACAATGTAAGGCAGATAACTCAGAGACTCTTCGAGCCGAGGAAATAGCCATCAAAAACAAAATTTTCCAAGATAAAAGCTTAATATCAATGAAGGGGTTCAAACGGAACACCCTGAAGAACTTTAAGAACCAAGTTTAAGCTCCACGGAGGAGCAACAGCTTTAAACACAGGCTTAATTCTAGCCAAAGCCTGACAAAAAGCCTGGACGTCTGGATTCTCTGCCAGACGTTTGTGTAAAAGAATAGAAAGAGCGGAAATCTGTCCCTTTAGCAAACTAGCGGATAAACCCTTTTCTAAACCCTCTTGTAGAAAAGCCAATATCCTAGGAATCCTAACCTTACTCCATGAGCAACTCTTGGATTCGCACCAATATAAATATTTACGCCATATCTTATGGTAAATTTTTCTGGTCACAGGTTTCCGAGCCTGTATTAATGTATCAATAACCGAATCCGAAAACCCACGCTTTGATAGAATCAAGCGTTCAATTTCCAGGCAGTCAGCCTCAGAGAAATTAGGTTTGGATGGTTGAAAGGACCCTGAATTAGAAGGTCCTGCCTCAGAGGTAGAGACCATGGTGGACAGGACGACATGTCCACTAGGTCTGCATACCAGGTCCTGCGTGGCCACGCAGGCGCTATCAGAATCACTGATGCCCTCTCCTGTTTGATCCTGGCAATCAGTCGAGGTAGCAACGGAAATGGTGGAAACACATAAGCTATGTTGAAAACCCAAGGGGCTGCTAATGCATCTACCAGCACCGCTCCCGGGTCCCTGGACCCGTAACAAGGAAGCTTCGCGTTCTGGCGAGATGCCATGAGATCCAGATCCGGTTTGCCCCAACAACGAATCAGTTGAGCAAATATCTCCGGGTGAAGTTCCCACTCTCCCGGTTGAAAAGTCCGGCGACTTAGGAAATCCGCCTCCCAGTTCTCCATGCCTGGGATGTAAATCGCTGACAGGTGACAAGAGTGAGACTCTGCCCAGCGAATTATCTTCGAGACTTCCAACATCGCTAGGGAACTCCTGGTTCCCCCTTGATGATTGATGTAAGCCACAGTCGTGATATTGTCCGACTGAAATCTGATGAACCTCAGTTTTGCTAACTGAGGCCAAGCTAGAAGAGCATTGAATATTGCTCTTAATTCTAGAATGTTTATTGGAAGGAGTTTCTCCTCCTGAGTCCACGATCCCTGAGCCTTCAGGGAATTCCAGACTGCTCCCCAGCCTAGAAGGCTGGCATCCGTTGTTACAATCGTCCAATCTGGTCTGCGAAAGGTCATTCCTTTGGACAGATGAACCGGTGACAACCACCAGAGAAGAGAATCTCTGGTCTCCTGGTCCAGATTTAGCAAAGGGGACAGATCTGAGTAATCCCCGTTCCATTGACTGAGCATGCATAGTTGCAGCGGTCTGAGATGCAGGCACGCAAATGGCACTATGTCCATTGCCGCGACCATTAAGCCGATTACCTCCATGCACTGAGCTACTGATGGGCTTGGAATGGAATGAAGGACACGGCAAGCATTGAGAATCTTTGATAACCTGGACTCCGTCAGGTAAATCTTCATCTCTACAGAATCTATAAGAGTCCCTAGAAAAGGAACCCTTGTGAGTGGTAACAGAGAACTCTTTTCCACGTTCACTTTCCACCCATGCGACCTCAGAAATGCTAGAACTATCTCTGTATGAGACTTTGCATTCTGAAAACTTGAAGTTGTATCAGAATGTTGTCTAGGTACGAAGGCACCGCTATGCCTCGTGGTCTTAGTACCACCAGAAGTGAGCCCAGAACCTTCGTAAAAATTCTCGGGGCCGTGGCTAACCCGAAGGGAAGAGCTACAAACTGGTAATGCCTGTCTAGAAAGGCAAACCTTAGGTACCGATAATGATCTTTGTGAATCGGTATGTGAAGGTAAGCATCCTTTAAGTCCACTGTGGTCATATATTGACCCTCTTGGATCATGGGTAGGATGGTTCGAATGGTTTCCATCTTGAACGATGGTACCCTTAGGAATTTGTTTAAGATCTTTAAGTCCAAGATTGGTCTGAAGGTTCCCTCTTTTTTGGGAACCAGATATAGATTTGAGTAAAATCCTTGTCCCTGTCCCGATTGCGGAACTGAGTGGATCACTCCCATGATTAAGAGGTCTTGTACACATTGTAGAAATGCCTCTCTCTTTACTAGGTTTGTTGATAACCTCGACAGATGGAACCTCCCTTGTGGAGGAGAGGTCTTGAAATCCAGAAGGTATCCCTGAGATATAATCTTCATCGTCCAGGGATCCTGCACATCTCTTGCCCAAGCCTGGGCGAAGAGAGAAAGTCTGCCCCCCACTAAATCCGTCTCCGGATAGGGGGCCCTGTCTTCATGCTGTCTTAGAGGCGGGAGTAGGCTTTCTGGCCTGCTTGCCCTTGTTCCATGACTGGTTGCCTTTCCAACCCTGTCTGTAACGAGCAGTAGTTCCTTCCTGTTTTGGATCGGAGGAAGTTGATGCTGCTCCTGCCTTGAAGTTACGAAAGGCACGAAAATTAGACTGTTTGGCCTTTGGTTTGGCCCTGTCCTGAGGAAGGGCGTGGCCCTTACCTCCCGTAATGTCAGCAATAATTTCCTTCAAGCCGGGCCCGAATAAGGTCTGCCCTTTGAAAGGAATGTTAAGTAGCTTAGATTTGGAAGTTACATCCGCTGACCAGGATTTAAGCCAGAGCGCTCTGCGCGCCTGTATGGCGAATCCTGAATTTTTAGCCGTAAGTTTGGTTAGATGTACTACGGCATCTGAAACAAACGCATTAGCTTGCTTAAGGGTTCTAACTTTGCTCAAAGCCTCATACAATGGCTCTGTGCGAATCGCCTCTTCCAGAGACTCAAACCAGAATGCCGCTGCAGCCGTGACAGGCGCAATGCATGCAAGAGGCTGCAATATAAAACCCTGTTGAACAAACATTTTCTTAAGATAACCCTCTAATTTTTTATCCATTGGATCTGAGAAAGCACAGCTATCCTCCACCGGGATAGTGGTACGTTTGGCTAAAGTAGAAACTGCTCCCTCCACCTTAGGGACCGTCTGCCATAAGTCTCGTGTGGTGGCGTCTATAGGAAACATTTTTCTAAATATCGGGGGAGGGGAAAAAAAGCACACCGGGTCTATCCCACTCCTTACTAATAATTTCTGTAAGTCTTTTTGGTATAGGAAAGACGTCAGTACACACCGGTACCGCATAGTATCTATCCAACCTACACATTTTCTCTGGAATTGCCACCGTGTCGCAACCATTCAGAGCCGCTAATACCTCCCCTAGTAACACACGGAGGTTCTCAAGCTTAAATTTAAAATTTGAAATTTCTGAATCCGGTCTCCCCGGATCAGAACCGTCACCGTCAGAATGAAGCTCACCGTCCTCATGGTCTGCAAATTGTGACGCAGTATCAGACATGGCTCTCGTGTCATCAGCGCGCTCTGTCCTTAACCCAGAGCTATCGCGCTTGCCTCTTAATTCGGGCATATTATATAATACTTCTTTCATAACATTAGCCATATCATGTAAAGTGATTTGTAAGGGCCTAGATGTACTTGGCGTCTCAATCTTACGCATCTCCCGAGCGGGAGACGCAGGTACTTACACGTGAGGAGAGTTAGGCGGCATAACTTCCCCCTCGTTGTCTGGTGATAGTTTCTCTATCGGTACAGATTGACTTTTATTCAAAGCAATATCAATACAATTGGTACACATCGTTCTATTGGGCTCCACATTGGCTTTTGAACATGATGAACAAACAGTTTCCTCTGAATCAGACATGTTTAAACAGATTTAGCAATGAAACTAGCAAGCTTGGAAATCACTTTCAATAAGTTAACAAAGCAATATAAAAAACGCTGCAGCGCTTCAAAAAAACAGATATAATTAAACAATTCTTAACAAGAAGTGTATTATTAGCAGAGGATTGCACCCATTAGCAAAAGGATGATTAACCCCTCAATACCCAAAACGGATAAAACGGATATCAATTAAGATTTAACGCTTTTAATCACAGTCAAACACACTGTCACAGATCTGCTGTGACTGATTACCTCCCTCAAAAATGAATTTTGCAGACCCCTGAGCTCTCTAGAGACGTCCTGGATCAAGGAGGAAGAAGCAGGAAGACTGTGCTAGAATTTTAACTGCGCAACAAGGCGCTAAAACAAGGTCCCTCCCACTCCTATTACAACAGAGGGAGCCCTGATATAACGGTTTCCATGTAGAAAATATATGTTAGCCATGTGGAAAAAAATCATGCCCAAAGAGATTTATCACCAAAGTACCTCACAAAAACGAATAACATGCCAGTAAACGTTTTATTAAAAAACAACATTTTCCAATGTCATGCAAAGTTATCACTAAGCCTACTACCAGTCGCTACCACTGCAGATAAGGCTTAAGTATTATTTCAGTTTTAACAGTATTTTCTCAGTCAAATTCTAGTCCCTAGAAAATAACTCGACTGCGCATACATTTATCAGCCTGATACCAGTCGCCACTACTGCATTTAAGGCTGTACTTACATCATACGGTAACAGCAGTATTTTCTTAGTCAATTTCATTCCCAGAAAATAATGTTGTGCACATACCTCATTTGCGGAGGACCCCGCATGCTATTCCCAGTTTCTGAAGTTACCCCACTCCTCAGAATGTCGAGAACAGCCAGTGGATCTTAGTTACGCCTGCTAAGATCATAGAAAAAGACGCAGGCAGTTTCTTCTTCCAAATACTGCCTGAGATAGAAAAACAGCACACTCCGGTGCCATTTAAAATAACAAACTTTTGATTGAAGAATAGTTAAGTAAAAACTCCAGCTCCTCTCGCGACCTCCTTTGTTGAGGGTTGCAAGAGAATGACTGGATATGACATGTGAGGGGAGGAGCTATATAGCAGCTCTGCTTGGGTGATCCTCTTGCAACTTCCTGTTGGGAAGGAGAATATATCCCATAAGTAATGGATGACCCGTGGACTGAACACACTTAACAAGAGAAAAGAACTTGCCAAGATAAAAGCTTGATATCTATGTAATGAAGAGGTTCAGACGGAACCCCTTGAAGAACTTTAAGAACCAAATTTAAGCTCCATGGGGGAGCAACAGGTTTGAACACAGGCTTGACTCTAACAAACGCCTGACAAAATGCCTGAACGTCTGGAACATCCGCCAGACGCTTGTGCAAAAGAATAGACAGTGCAGAGATCTGTCCCTTCAAAGAACTAGCTGATAATCCAAAAGCAAGGACCAGATGCCAAAAGCAAGGACCAGATGCCAAAAGATGATAACAAAGAACTTCAGTGAACCATTATAATTTTTTTTTACAGGCACAATTCACACTTTATTAATAAAGATTTTACTACACGCATACCCATCTAGTGTACCCACACTCACACACTCATACATGAACTTTTCCCAATGTTAAAGTCCATTGTATAAATGTTGCTAATGGGGTTTAGCATAGGAATTTGTGTTTCTATGTATAATTTTAAATTAATTTTTCTAATGAATTGTATAAAGTTAGATTAGCAATTGACAGTCCTAGGAAAGTACAGAAGAGCAGAAGAGAACACACCGAATGGTCTTTTTGAGTGGCATTTGATAAGCCACTCCCTTTTGAATTGGGGTATAAAATACTGTAAAACCAGAACCTCTGGCTCTTTATTTTTATCCTGCTCCTGCTAAAAGATGGATGATGTTGGACACAGAGAATCTGGCTAAGTATTTCTGGGATAATATTCTGTGTAGCAGTATTGAACAAATTGGGGTTAGTGTAGTAGAGTTGCCCTGTATTAATTAAATTTTGGACTGTTTATCTGTAAAAATAGATGTGTATATACCTGTAAATATTTCTCTTATCAACATATATTGATTCCTAAATAAACAGTTTGGCAAATAATGGAGGCCCTCTCAGAGTTTATTTCACAATTTATCTGTGTTGGTTTTAGTGGTTTCCCCATAGAGATTTAGTATATTATATTTAGTAGAAAGTAAAGATATTTTAAATTAATAGATAACCACACAAACCCTCTTGGAGAAAAGATAATATCCTGGGAATCCTAACCTTACTCCATGAGTAACTCTTGGATTCACACCAATAAAGATATTTACGCCATATCTTATGGTAGATTTTCCTGGTAACAGGCTTTCATGCCTGTATTAAGGTATCAATGACAGACTCGGAGAAGCCACGCTTTGATAAAATCAAGCGTTCAATCTCCATGCAGTCAGTCTCAGAGAAATTAGATTTGGATGATTGAAAGGACCTTGAAGTAGAAGGTCTTGTCTCAATGGCAGAGTCCAAGGTGGAAAGGATGACATGTCCACTAGGTCTGCATACCAGGTCCTGCGTGGCCACGCAGGCGCTATCAAAATCACTGATGCTCTCTCCTGCTGCTCAGTCGAGGGAGCAGAGGAAACGGTGGAAACACTAAGCCAGGTTGAAAGACCAAGGCGCTGCTAGAGCATCTATCAGCGTCGCTTCCGGGTCCCTGGACCTGGATCCGTAATAAGGAAGCTTGGTGTTCTGGCGAGACGCCATGAGATCCAGTTCTGGTTTGCCCCAACGATGAATCAATTGAGCAAACACCTCCGGATGGAGTTCCCACTCCCCCGGATGAAAAGTCTGACGACTTAGAAAATCCGCCTCCCAGTTCTCTACACCTGGGATATGGATCGCTGATAGGTGGCAAGAGTGTTTCTCTGCCCAGCGAATTATTTTGGAGACTTCTAACATCGCTAAGGAACTCCTTGTTCCCCCTTGATGGTTGATGTAAGCCACAGTCGTGATGTTGTCCGACTGAAATCTGATGAACCTCAGGGTTGTTAACTGAGGCCAAGCCTGAAGAGCATTGAATATTGCCCTCAATTCCAGAATATTTATTAGGAGGAGTTTCTCCTCCTGAGTCCACAATCCCTGAGCCTTCAGGGAGTTCCAGACTGCACCCCAACCTAGAAGGCTGGCATCTGTCGTTACAATTGTCCAATCTGGCCTGCGAAAGGTCATACCTTTGGACAGATGGACCCGAGATAGCCACCAGAGAAGAGAATCTCTGGTCTCTTGATCCAGATTTAGTAAAGGGGACAAATCTGTGTAATCCCCATTCCACTGACTGAGCATGCATAATTGCAGCGGTCTGAGATGTAGGCGCGCAAAAGGAACTATGTCCATTGCCGCTACCATTAAGCCAATTACCTCCATGCACTGAGCCACCAAAGGGCACGGAATAGAGTGGAGAACACGGCAAGAATTTAGAAGTTTTGATAACCTGGACTCTGTCAGGTAAATTTTCATCTTTACAGAATCTATCAGAGTCCCTAGGAAGGAGACTCTTGTGAGTGGGGACAGAGAACTCTTCTCCTCGTTCACTTTCCACCCGTGCAACCTCAGAAATGCCAAAACTATGTCCGTATGGGACTTGGCAATTTGGAAGTTTGACGCCTGTATCAGGATGTCGTCTAAATAAGGGGCCACTGCTATGCCCCGCGGCCTTAGAACTGCCAGAAGCGACCCCAGAACCTTTGTAAAAATTCTTGGGGCTGTAGCTAACCCGAAGGGAAGAGCCACAAACTGGTAATGCCTGTCCAGAAAGGCAAACCTTAGGAACTGATGATGATCTTTGTGTATCAGAATGTGAAGGTAAGCATCCTTTAGATCCACCGTAGTCATATATTGACCCTCCTGGATCATAGGTAGGATGGTCCGAATAGTTTCCATTTTGAATGATGGAACTCTGAGGAATTCGTTTAAGATCTTTAGATCTAAGATTGGTCTGAAGGTTCCCTCTTTTTTGGGAACCACAAACAGATTTGAGTAAAATCCCTGTCCCTGTTCCTCCTTTGGAACTGGATGGATCACTCCCATAACTAGGAGGTCTTGCACACAGTGTAAGAATGCCTCTTTCTTTATCTGGTTGACAGATAATCGTGAAAGGTGAAATCTCCCTTGTGGAGGAGAAGCCTTGAAGTCCAGAAGATACCCCTGAGATATAATCTCCAACGCCCAGGGATCCTGAACATCTCTTGCCCACGCCTGGGCGAAGAGAGAAAGTCTGCCCCCTACTAGATCCGTTACCGGATAGGGGGCCGTTCCTTCATGCTGTCTTAGAGGCAGCAGAAGGCTTTTTGGCCTGCTTGCCTTTGTTCCAGGACTGGTTAGGTTTCCAGGCCGTCTTGGACTGAGCAAAAGTTCCCTCTTGTTTTGTAGCAGAGGAAGTTGATGCTGCATTTGCCTTGAAGTTTCGAAAGGCACGAAAATTAGACTGTTTGGCCCTTGATTTGGACCTGACCTGAGGAAGGGCATGACCTTTACCTCCAGTAATGTCAGCAATAATTTCCTTCAAACCAGGCCCGAATAGGGTCTGTCCCTTGAAGGGAATGTTAAATAGTTTAGACTTTGAAGTCACGTCAGCTGACCAAGATTTAAGCCATAGCGCCCTACGCACCTGGATGGCAAATCCAGAATTCTTAGCCGTTAGTTTCGTCAAATGAACAATGGCGTCAGAAACAAAAGAATTAGCTAGCTTAAGTGTTCTAAGCTTGTTATGTCCTCCAATGGAGTCGTCTGTAAAGCCTCTTCCAGAGACTCAAACCAGAACGCCGCAGCAGCAGTGACAGGAGCAAGAGGCTGCAGGATAAAACCTAGTTTTTTATCCATAGGATCTGAAAAAGCACAACTGTCCTCGACAGGGATAGTAGTACGCTTTGCTAAAGTAGAAACTGCTCCCTCCACCTTAGGGACCGTCTGCCATAAGTCCTGTGTGGTGGAGTCTATGGGAAACATTTTTCTAAAAATAGGAGGGGGGGAAAACGGCACACCGGGTCTATCCCACTCTTTATTAATAATTTCTGTAAACCTTTTAGGTATTGGAAAAACCTCAGTACACACCGGCACTGCAAAGTATTTATCCAGTCTACACAATTTCTCTGGCACTGCAATTGTGTCACAGTCATTCAGAGCAGCTAAAACCTCCCTAAGCAAAACACGGAGGTTCTCAAGCTTAAATTTAAAAGTAGAAATATCAGAATCAGGTTTCCCTGAGTCAGAGATATCACCCACAGACTGAAGCTCTCCTTCCTCAGCTTCTGCATATTATGAGGCAGTATCAGACATAGCTCTTAAAGCGTCTGTATGCTCTGAATTACGCCTAACACCAGAGCTATCAGGCTTTCCTCTAAATTCAGGTAGTCTGGCTAATACCGCTGACAGTGTATTATCCATGACTGCCGCCATGTCTTGTAAAGTAATCGCTATGGGCGTCCTTGATGTACTTGGCGCCATTTGAGCGTGAGTCCCTTGAGCGGGAGTCAAAGGGTCTGACACGTGGGGAGAGTTAGTCGGCATAACTTCCCCCTCGCCAGAATCCTCTGGTGATAAATTTTTTAAAGACAAAAGCTGATCTTTATTGTTTAAAGTGAAATCAACACATTTAGTACACATTCTCATATGGGGTTCCACCATGGCTTTTAAACATAATGAACAAGGAGTTTCCTCTATGTCAGACATGTTTGTACAGACTAGCAATGAGACTAGCAAAATTGGAAAACACTTTAAATCAAGTTAACAAGCAAATATAAAAAACGGTACTGTGCCTTTAAGAGAAACAAATTTTGTCAAAATTTGAAAAACAGTGAAAAAAGGCAGTAAATCAAACGAAATTTTTACAGTGTATGTAATAGGTTAGCAGAGCATTGCACCCACTTGCAAATGGATGATTAACCCCTTAATGCAAAAAACGGATCAAAAAAACGAAATAAACGTTTTTTAAACAGTCACAACAACTGCCACAGCTCAGCTGTGGCCCTACCTTCCTCAATAAACGACTTTTGAAGCCTTTAGAGCCCTTCAGAGATGACCTATAGCATGCAGGGGATTGCTGAGGGAAGCTGAATGTCTCTGTCTGTAATTTTAACTGCGCCAAAAAGCGCTAAAAACATAATTTATGTAAGAACTTACCTGATAAATTCATTTCTTTCATATTAGCAAGAGTCCATGAGCTAGTGACGTATGGGATATACATTCCTACCAGGAGGGGCAAAGTTTCCCAAACCTCAAAATGCCTATAAATACACCCCTCACCACACCCACAATTCAGTTTAACGAATAGCCAAGAAGTGGGGTGATAAAAAAGTGCGAAAGCATATAAAATAAGGAATTGGAATAATTGTGCTTTATACAAAAAAATCATAACCACCACAAAAAAAGGGCGGGCCTCGTGGACTCTTGCTAATATGAAAGAAATGAATTTATCAGGTAAGTTCTTACATAAATTATGTTTTCTTTCATGTAATTAGCAAGAGTCCATGAGCTAGTGACGTATGGGATAATGATTACCCAAGATGTGGATCTTTCCACGCAAGAGTCACTAGAGAGGGAGGGATAAAATAAAGACAGACAATTCCTGCTGAAAATAATCCACACCCAAAATAAAGTTTAAAGAAAAACATAAGCAGAAGATTCAAACTGAAACCGCTGCCTGAAGTACTTTTCTACCAAAAACTGCTTCAGAAGAAGAAAATACATCAAAATGGTAGAATTTAGTAAAAGTATGCAAAGAGGACCAAGTTGCTGCTTTGCAAATCTGATCAATCGAAGCTTCATTCCTAAACGCCCAGGAAGTAGAAACTGACCTAGTAGAATGAGCTGTAATCCTTTGAGGCAGAGTTTTACCCGACTCCACATAGGCAAGATGAATTAAAGATTTCAACCAAGATGCCAAAGAAATGGCAGAAGCTTTCTGGCCTTTTCTAGAACCGGAAAAGATAACAAATAAACTAGAAGTCTTTCGGAAAGACTTAGTAGCTTCAACATAATATTTCAAAGCTCTAACAACATCCAAAGAATGCAACGATTTCTCCTTAGAATTCTTAGGATTAGGACATAATGAAGGAACCACAATTTCTCTACTAATGTTGTTGGAATTCACAACTTTAGGTAAAAATTCAAAAGAAGTTCGCAACACCGCCTTATCCTGATGAAAAATCAGAAAAGGAGACTCACAAGAAAGAGCAGATAATTCAGAAACTCTTCTGGCAGAAGAGATTGCCAAAAGGAACAAAACTTTCCAAGAAAGTAATTTAATGTCCAATAAATGCATAGGTTCAAACGGAGGAGCTTGAAGAGCCCCCAGAACCAAATTCAAACTCCAAGGAGGAGAAATTGACTTAATGACAGGTTTTATACGAACCAAAGCTTGTACAAAACAATGAATATCAGGAAGATTAGCAATCTTTCTGTGAAAAAGAACAGAAAGAGCAGAGATTTGTCCTTTCAAAGAACTTGCGGATAAACCTTTATCTAAACCATCCTGAAGAAACTGTAAAATTCTCGGGATTCTAAAAGAATGCCAAGAAAAATGATGAGAAAGACACCAAGAAATATAAGTCTTCCAGACTCTATAATATATCTCTCTGGATACAGATTTACGAGCCTGTAACATAGTATTAATCACAGAGTCAGAGAAACCTCTTTGACCAAGAATCAAGCGTTCAATCTCCATACCTTTAAATTTAAGGATTTGAGATCCTGATGGAAAAAAGGACCTTGCAACAGAAGGTCTGGTCGTAGCGGAAGAGTCCACGGATGGCAAGAGGCCATCCGGACAAGATCCGCATACCAAAACCTGTGAGGCCATGCCGGAGCTACCAGCAGAACAAACGAGCATTCCTTCAGAATCTTGGAGATTACTCTTGGAAGAAGAACTAGAGGCGGAAAGATATAAGCAGGATGATACTTCCAAGGAAGTGATAATGCATCCACTGCTTCCGCCTGAGGATCCCGGGATCTGGACAGATACCTGGGAAGTTTCTTGTTTAGATGAGACGCCATCAGATCTATTTCTGGAAGCTCCCACATTTGAACAATCTGAAGAAATACCTCTGGGTGAAGAGACCATTCGCCCGGATGCAACGTTTGGCGACTGAGATAATCCGCTTCCCAATTGTCTATACCTGGGATATGAACCGCAGAGATTAGACAGGAGCTGGATTCCGCCCAAACCAGAATTCGAGATACTTCTTTCATAGCCAGAGGACTGTGAGTCCCTCCTTGATGATTGATGTATGCCACAGTTGTGACATTGTCTGTCTGAAAGCGAATGAACGATTCTCTCTTCAGAAGAGGCCAAGACTGAAGAGCTCTGAAAATTGCACGGAGTTCCAAAATATTGATCGGTAATCTCACCTCCTGAGATTCCCAAACTCCTTGTGCCGTCAGAGATCCCCACACAGCTCCCCAACCTGTGAGACTTGCATCTGTTGAAATTACAGTCCAGGTCGGAAGCACAAAAGAAGCCCCCTGAATTAAACGATGGTGATCTGTCCACCACGTTAGAGAGTGTCGTACAATCGGTTTTAAAGATATTAATTGAGATATCTTTGTGTAATCCTTGCACCATTGATTCAGCATACAGAGCTGAAGAGGTCGCATGTGAAAACGAGCAAAGGGGATCGTGTCCGATGCAGCAGTCATAAGACCTAGAATTTCCATGCATAAGGCTACCGAAGGGAATGATTGTGACTGAAGGTTTCGACAAGCTGAAATCAATTTTAGACGTCTCTTGTCTGTTAAAGACAGAGTCATGGACACTGAATCTATCTGGAAACCCAGAAAGGTTACCCTTGTCTGAGGAATCAATGAACTTTTTGGTGAATTGATCCTCCAACCATGATCTTGAAGAAACAACACAAGTCGATTCGTATGAGATTCTGCTAAATGTAAAGACTGAGCAAGTACCAAGATATCGTCCAAATAAGGAAATACCACAATACCCTGTTCTCTGATTACAGACAGAAGGGCACCGAGAACCTTTGTAAAAATTCTTGGAGCTGTAGCTAGGCCAAACGGCAGAGCCACAAACTGGTAATGCTTGTCCAGAAAAGAGAATCTCAGGAACAGATAATGATCTGGATGAATCGGAATATGCAGATATGCATCCTGTAAATCTATTGTGGACATAATGCCCTTGCTGAACAAAAGGCAAGATAGTCCTGACAGTTACCATTTTGAACGTTGGTATCCTTACATAACGATTCAATATTTTTAGATCCAGAACTGGTCTGAAGGAATTCTCCTTCTTTGGTACAATGAAGAGATTTGAATAAAACCCCATCCCCTGTTCCAGAACTGGAACTGGCATAATTACTCCAGCCAACTCTAGATCTGAAACACAATTCAGAAATGCTTGAGCTTTCACTGGATTTACTGGGACACGGGAAAGAAAAAATCTCTTTGCAGGAGGTCTCATCTTGAAACCAATTCTGTACCCTTCTGAAACAATGTTCTGAATCCAAAGATTGTGAACAGAATTGATCCAAATTTCTTTGAAAAAACGTAACCTGCCCCCTACCAGCTGAGCTGGAATGAGGGCCGCACCTTCATGTGGACTTAGAAGCAGGCTTTGCCTTTCTAGAAGGCTTGGATTTATTCCAGACTGGAGATGGTTTCCAAACTGAAACTGCTCCTGAGGATGAATGATCAGGCTTTTGTTCTTTGTTGAAACGAAAGGAACGAAAACGATTATTAGCCCTGTTTTTACCCTTAGATTTTTTATCCTGTGGTAAAAAAGTTCCTTTCCCACCAGTAACAGTTGAGATAATAGAATCCAACTGAGAACCAAATAATTTGTTACCCTGGAAAGAAATGGAAAGTAGAGTTGATTTAGAAGCCATATCAGCATTCCAAGTTTTAAGCCATAAAGCTCTTCTAGCTAAAATAGCTAGAGACATAAACCTGACATCAACTCTGATAATATCAAAAATGGCATCACAGATAAAATTATTAGCATGCTGAAGAAGAATAATAATATTATGAGAATCATGATCTGTTACTTGTTGCGCTAAAGTCTCCAACCAAAAAGTTGAAGCTGCAGCAACATCAGCCAAAGATATAGCAGGTCTAAGAAGATTACCTGAACACAGATAAGCTTTTCTTAGAAAGGATTCAATTTTCCTATCTAAAGGATCCTTAAACGAAGTACCATCTGACGTAGGAATAGTAGTCCGTTTAGCAAGGGTAGAAATAGCCCCATCAACTCTAGGGATTTTGTCCCAAAATTCTAATCTGTCAGACGGCACAGGATATAATTGCTTAAAACGTTTAGAAGGAGTAAATGAATTACCCAATTTATCCCATTCTCTGGAAATTACTTCAGAAATAGCATTAGGAACAGGAAAAACTTCTGGAATAACCACAGGAGATTTAAAGACCTTATCTAAAGGTTTAGAATTAGTATCAAGAGGACCAGAATCCTCAATTTCTAAAGCAATTAGTACTTCTTTAAGTAAAGAACGAATAAATTCCATTTTAAATAAATATGAAGATTTATCAGCATCAATCTCTGAGACAGAATCCTCTGAACCAGAAGAGTCATCAGAATCAGAATGATGATGTTCATTTAAAAATTCATCTGTATAAAGAGAAGTTTTAAAAGATTTTTTATGTTTACTAGAAGGAGGAATAACAGAGATAACCTTCATGATGGATTCAGAAACAAAATCTCTTATGTTATCAGGAACATTCTGAACCTTAGATGTTGATGGAACTGCAACAGGTAAAGGTACATTACTAAAGGAAATATTATCTGCATTAACAAGTTTGTCATGACAATTAATACAAACAACAGCTGGAGGAATAGCTACCAAAAGTTTACAGCAGATACACTTAGCTTTGGTAGTTCCAGCACTAGGCAGCGATTTTCCTGAAGTATCTTCTGACTCGGATGCAACGTGAGACATCTTGCAATATGTAAGAGAAAAAACAACATATAAAGCAAAATAGATCAAATTCCTAAAATGACAGTTTCAGGAATGGGAAAAAAATGCCAATGAACAAGCTTCTAGCAACCAGAAGCAAAGAAAAAATTAACTTAAATAATGTGGAGACAAAAGCGACGACCATATTTTTTGGCGCCAAATAAGACGCCCACATTATTTGGCGCCTAAATGCTTTTTGGCGCCAAATATGACGCCACATCTGGAACGCCGACATTTTTGGCGCAAAAGAACGTCAAAAATGACGCAACTTCCGGCGACACGTATGACGCCGGAAACAGAAAAGATTTTTTGCGCCAAAAAAGTCCGCGCCAAGAATGACGCAATAAAATGAAGCATTTTCAGCCCCCGCAAGCCTAACAGCCCACAGGGAAAAAGTCTAATTTTTTAAGGTAAGAAAAAATAATTGATTCAAGTGCATTATCCCAAATATGAAACTGACTGTCTGAAAATAAGGAATGTTGAACATCCTGAGACAAGGCAAATAAATGTTTGAATACATATATTTAGAACTTTATAAACAAAGTGCCCAACCATAGCTTTAGAGTGTGTCAGAAAATAAGACTTACTTACCCCAGGACACTCATCTACATGTTTGTAGAAAGCCAAACCAGTACTGAAACGAAAATCAGCAGAGGTAATGGTATATATATAAGAGTATATCGTCGATCTGAAAAGGGAGGTAAGAGATGAATCTCTAAGACCGATAACAGAGAACCTATGAAATAGACCCCGTAGAAGGAGATCACTGCATTCAAAATAGGCAATACTCTCCTCACATCTCTCTGACATTCACTGCACGCTGAGAGGAAAACCGGGCTCCAACTTGCTGCGGAGCGCATATCAACGTAGAATCTAGCACAAACTTACTTCACCACCTCCATAGGAGGCAAAGTTTGTAAAACTGAATTGTGGGTGTGGTGAGGGGTGTATTTATAGGCATTTTGAGGTTTGGGAAACTTTGCCCCTCCTGGTAGGAATGTATATCCCATACGTCACTAGCTCATGGACTCTTGCTAATTACATGAAAGAAATAGGCCCCTCCCACTCATACTACAACAGTGGAAAGCCTCAGGAAACTGTTTCTAGGCAAAAATCAAGCCAGCCATGGGGAAAAAACTAGGCCCCAATAAGTTTTATCACCAAAGCATATATAAAAACGATTAAACATGCCAGCAAACGTTTTATATTGCCATATTATCAGATTATATATCTCTGGTAGTAAGCCTGATACAAGTCGCTATTAAATCACTGTTTTTAGGCTTAACATACATTAATCAGGTACCAGCAGCATTTTCTAGTCCCTAGAAAAACTTTAAACTGCACATACCTCAATAGCAGGATTACCTGCACGCCATTCTCCCTCTGAAGTTACCTCACTCCTCAGACATATGTGAGAACAGCAGTGGATCTTAGTTACAAGCTGCTAAGATCATAGAAAACGCAGGCAGATTCTTCTTCTAAATACTGCCTGAGATAAAATAGTACAACTCCGGTACTATTTGAAAATAACAAACTTTTGATTGAAGAAAAAACTAACTATATTTTACCACTCTCCTCTTACTACCTCCATCTTTGTTGAGAGTTGCAAGAGAATGACTGGATATGGCAGTTAGGGGAGGAGCTATATAACAGCTCTGCTGTGGGTGTCCTGTTGCAACTTCCTGTTGGGAAGGAGAATATCCCACAAGTAATGGATGATCCGTGGACTGGATACACCTTACAAGAGAAAACTAGATTTGGATGCTTGAATGGACCCTGTATTAGAAGATCATGCTTCGATGGCAGTTTCCATGGTGGAACCGATGACATGTCCACTAGGTCTGCATACCAAGTCCTGCGTGGCCACGCAGGCGCTATCAGAATTACCGAAGCCTTCTCCTGTTTGATTCTGGCTACTAGCCGAGGGAGAAGAGGAAACGGTGGAAAGACATAAGCTAGACTGAAGGACCAAGGCGCTACTAGAGCATCTATCAATGCCGCCTTGGGATCCCTGGACCTGGATCCGTAAAGAAGAAGTTTGGTGTTCTGACAGGACGCCATCAGATCCAATTCCGGAACGCCCCATAGCTGGGTCAGCTGAGCAAAAACCTCCGTGTGGAGTTCCCACTCCCCCGGGTGAAAAGTCGGACGACTCAGAAAATCCGCCTCTCAGTTGTCTACTCCTGGGATGTGAATAGCAGATAGGTGGCAGGAGTGATCCTCCGCCCATTTGATGAATTTGGCCTCCGCTAGTTGAGGCCATGCCTGGAGCGTATTGAATATCGCTCTCAGTTCCAAAATGTTTATCGGGAGAAGAGATTCTTCCCGAGACCATAGGCCCTGAGCTTTCAGGGAGTCCCAGACCGCACCCCAGCCTAACAGACTGGCATCGGTCGTGACAATGATCCACTCTGGTCTGCTGAAGCACATTCCCTGAGACAGGTGATCCCGAGACAACCACCAGAGAAGAGAGTCTCTGTTTTTCTGGTCCATTTGTATTTGAGGAGACAAATCTGCATAATCTCCATTCCACTGTTTGAGCATGCACAGTTGTAGTGGTCTGAGATGAATTCGGGCAAAAGGGACAACGTCCATTGCCGCAACCATTAATCCGATTACCTCCATGCACTGAGCCACAGAAGGCCGAGGAATAGAATGAAGAACTCGGCAAGTAGTTAAAAGCTTTGACTTCCTGACCTCTGTCAGAAATATTTTCATTTCTACCGAGTCTATTAGTGTTCCCAGAAAGGGAACCCTTGTGAGCGGGGACAGAGAACTCTTTTCTATGTTCACCTTCCACTCGTGAGAAAGGCCAGAACAACATCCGTATGAGCCTTGGCTCTGTGAAAAGACGACGCCTGTATTAAGATGTCGTCTAGATAAGGTGCTACTGCAATGCCCCTAGATACCGCTAGAAGGGACCCTAGCACCTTTGTGAAAATTCTGGGAGCGGTGGCCAACCCGAAAGGAAGGGCCACGAACTGGTAATGCATGTCCAGAAAGGCGAACCTTGGGAACTGATGATGATCTTTGTGGATAGGAATATGTAGGTACGCATCCTTTAGATCCACGGTAGTCATATATTGACCTTCCTGGATCATCGGTAAGATTATCCGAATGGTTTCCATTTTGAAAGATGGAACTCTGAGGAATTTGTTTAGAATTTTTAGATCCAGGATTGGCCTGAAAGTTCCTTCCTTTTTGGGAACTACAAACAGGTTTGAGTAAAATCCCTGTCCTTGTTCTGCAATTGGAATTGGGTGTATCACTCCCATTTTTAGAAGATCTTCTACACAGCGTAAGAACGCCTGTTTCTTTGTTTGGTCTGAAGACAAACGAGAAATGAGGAACCTTCCCCTTGGAGGAGAGTCCTTGAATTCTAGAAGATACCCCTGAGCAACAATTTCTAATGCCCAGGGATCTAGCACATCTCTTGCCCAAGCCTGAGCAAAGAGAGAAAGTCTGCCCCCTACCAGATCCGGTCCCTGATCGGGGGCTACCCCTTCATGCTGTCTTGGTAGCAGCCGCAGGCTTCTTGGCCTGCTTACCCTTGTTCCAGCCCTACAAAGGCTTCCAGGTAGCTTTGGGCTGGGAAGCGTTACCCTCCTGCTTTGCGGTTGCAGAGGTTGAAGCAGGTCCGCTCCTGAAGTTGCGAAAGGAGCGAAAATTAGCCTTGTTTTTGGCCTTAAACGGTCTATCTTGTGGAAGAGCATGGCCCTTTCCCCCAGTGATATCCGAAATAATTTCTTTCAATTCTGGGCCGAATAGGGTCTTTCCCTTGAAAGGAATATTTAATAGTTTTGTTTTGGACGACATGTCAGCCGACCACGATTTGAGCCAAAGCGATTTCTGCGCCATAATGGCAAAACCAGAATTTTTCGCCGCTAATTTAGCTAATTGGAAAGCGGCATCTGTGATAAAGGAATTAGCCAGCTTTAGAGCATGAATTCTATCCATGACTTTGTCATATGAAGTCTCTCTCTGGAGCGACTCCTCCAGTGCCTCAAACCAGAAAGCTGCTGCAGTAGTTACAGGAATAATGCAGGCAATCGGTTGAAGAAGGAAACCTTGTTGAACAAATATTTTCTTTAGTAAACCTAATTTTTTATCCATAGGATCTTTGAAAGCACAACTGTCTTCTATTGGTATGGTTGTGCACTTGGCTAGTGTTGAAACCGCTCCCACTACCTTAGGGACCGTCTGCCACGCGTCCCGCCTAGGCTCATTTATGGGGAACATTTTCTAAAAGATAGGGTGGGGGGGACACAAAAGGTACACCTGGTCTCTCCCACTCCCTAGTCACAATATGCTACATGTTAGAGCGGCAAAGAGAATGACTGGGGGGGCGGAGCCTGAGGGGGAGCTATATGGACAGCTCTGCTGTGTGCTCTCTTTGCCACTTCCTGTAGGGAATGAGAATATCTCACAAGTAAGGATGAATCCGTGGACTGGATACACCAAGTAAGAGAAATAAATATTACAAAAAAAATATGTTTCAGTACATGAGGGACACATTTGAAGTGGGCGTTCCTCAATGGAACACTGGCTTTCCTCAATGTCAGACATGTTAACACAGGCTAGTAATGACCACACACAGGCTTGAAAACACTTTATTTAGTGAAAAAAATAATCTAAAAAAACGGTACTGCGCCTTTAAGAGAAAAAAAAAGTGTACAAATTTTCCAAAACTGCTTTAAAATAATAAAATTATCTAAATTTTAGTATATATGTGTTATCTTGCCAGCTAAGATTGCACCGCAAGGAAAGGAATACTTAACACTTAATGACAAAAACGGTATTCAAGAAAACTTTATGATTAACCAAAAAAAACCTGCACCTTGCCACAGCTCTGCTGTGGCGCCTACCTGCCCTCAGGGGACTGTAAAACCAGTTTAACACTTCGATTAGGCCCAATCCCTCCTCTGAGGCCCACCAGAGCTGGAGCTTGCTGCTTGCATGGGGAATTCAACTGCGCAACTGAGGCGCGAAAATAGGCCCCGCCCATCTACATCAATGTCTCACAGCATTGCAAAGAAACCGCTACAAAGCTGTCTAAAACCTAGCCATGTGGGTTTCAATATACCCAGGTCTAAAATAAGCCATGTGCACCCTCCATTGCCATAATAATAACAACGTTTGCTTCACACAAAAGAAAAAAACTGAATTTATGCTTACCTGATAAATTACTTTCTCTTGCGGTGTATCCAGTCCACGGATTCATCCTTTACTTGTGGGATATTCTCATTCCCTACAGGAAGTGGCAAAGAGAGCACACAGCAGAGCTGTCCATAAGCTCCCCTCTAGCTCCACCCCCCAGTCATTCGCCAAAGGTTAGGAAGAAAAAGGAGAAACCATAGGGTGCAGTGGTGACTGTAATTTAAGCAAAAAAAATTTACCAGACTTAATTGCAGGGCGGGCCGTGGACTGATACACCGCAAGAGAAAGTAATTTATCAGGCAAGCATAAATTCTGTTTCTCTTGCAAGGTGTATCCAGACCACAGATTCATCCTTTACTGTGGGATACAATACCAAAGCTTTAGACACGGATGAAGGGAGGGAACAAGACAGGTAACCTAAACGGAAGGCACCACAGCTTGCAAAACCTTTCTCCCAAAAATAGCCTCCGAAGAAGCAAAAGTATCGAATTTGTAAATTTGGCAAAAGTATGCAGTGAAGACCAAGTCGCTGCCTCTACAAATCTGTTCAACAAAGCCTCATTTTTGAAAGCCCAAGTGGAAGCCACTGCTCTGGTAGAAAGAGCAGTAATTCTTTCAGGAGGCTGCTGCCAGCAGCTCATAGGCCAAACGGATGATGCTTTTTAGACTCAGATGCAACGTGAGACATCTTGCAATATGTAAGAGAAAAAACAACATATATATAAAGCAAAATTGATCAAATTCCTTAAATGACAGTTTCAGGAATGGGAAAAAATGCCAAATAATGAAACTGAAATAATGTGGAGACAAAAGCGACGCCCATATTTTTTCGCGCCAAATAAGACGCCCACATTATTTGGCGCCTAAATGCTTTTTGGCGCCAAAAATGACGCCACATCCAGAACGCCGACATTTTTGGCGCGAAATAACGTCAAAAAATGACGCAACTTCCGGCGACACGTATGACGCCGGAAACGGAAATAGAATTTTTGCGCCAAAAAAGTCCGCGCCAAGAATGACGCAATAAAATGAAGCATTTTCAGCCCCCGCGAGCCTAACAGCCCACAGGGAAGAGTCAAATTTTTGAAGGTAAGAAAAAATGAATAAATCAAAATGCATTATCCCAAATATGAAACTGACTGTCTGAAAATAAGGAAAGTTGAACATTCTGAGTCAAGGCAAATAAATGTTTGAATACATATATTTAGAACTTTATAAACAAAGTGCCCAACCATAGCTTGGAGTGTCACAGAAAATAAGACTTACTTACCCCAGGACACTCATCTACATATAGCAGATAGCCAAACCAGTACTGAAACGAGAATCAGCAGAGGTAATGGTATATATAAGAGTATATCGTCGATCTGAAAAGGGAGGTAAGAGATGAATCTCTACGACCGATAACAGAGAACCTATGAAATAGACCCCGTAGAAGGAGATCACTGTATTCAAATAGGCAATACTCTCCTCACATCCCTCTGACATTCACTACACGCTGAGAGGAAAACCGGGCTCCAACTTGCTGCGGAGCGCATATCCACGTAGAATCTAGCACAAACTTACTTCACCACCTCCATCGGAGGCAAAGTTTGTAAAACTGAATTGTGGGTGTGGTGAGGGGTGTATTTATAGGCATTTTGAGGTTTGGGAAACTTTGCCCCTCCTGGTAGGAATGTATATCCCATACGTCACTAGCTCATGGACTCTTGCTAATTACATGAAAGAAACAGGCATTCTTACATTGTGTAGAAGACCTGTTAAAAATGGGAGTGATTCATCCTGTTCCATTAGGAGAACAAGGGATGGGGTTCTACTCCAATCTGTTCGTAGTTCCCAAAAAGAGGGAACATTCAGACCAATCTTAGATCTCAAGATCCTAAACAAGTTTCTCAAGGTTCCATCGTTCAAAATGGAAACCATTCGAACAATTCTTCCTTCCATCCAGGACGGTCAATTCATGACCACGGTGGATTTAAAGGATGCGTATCTACATATTCCTATCCACAAGGAACATCATCGGTTCCTAAGGTTCGCATTCCTGGACAAGCATTACCAGTTTGTGGCACTTCCGTTCGGATTAGCCACTGCTCCAAGAATTTTCACAAAGGTACTAGGGTCCCTTCTAGCGGTGCTAAGACCAAGGGGCATTGCAGTAGTACCTTACTTGGACGACATTCTGATTCAAGCGTCGTCCCTTCCACAAGCAAAGGCTCACACGGACATTGTCCTGGCCTTTCTCAGATCTCACGGGTGGAAAGTGAACGTAGAAAAAAGTTCTCTATCTCCGTCAACAAGGGTTCCCTTCTTGGGAACAATAATAGACTCCTTAGAAATGAGGATTTTTCTGACAGAGGCCAGAAAATCAAAACTTCTAAACTCTTGTCAAATACTTCATTCTGTTCCTCTTCCTTCCATAGCGCAGTGCATGGAAGTAATAGGTTTGATGGTAGCGGCAATGGACATAGTTCCTTTTGCGCGAATTCATCTAAGACCATTACAACTGTGCATGCTCAGTCAGTGGAATGGGGACTATACAGACTTGTCTCCGACAATACAAGTAGATCAGAGGACCAGAGATTCACTCCGTTGGTGGCTGTCCCTGGACAACCTGTCACAGGGGATGAGCTTCCGCAGACCAGAGTGGGTCATTGTCACGACCGACGCCAGTCTGGTGGGCTGGGGCGCGGTCTGGGGACCCCTGAAAGCTCAGGGTCTTTGGTCTCGGGAAGAATCTCTTCTCCCGATAAATATTCTGGAACTGAGAGCGATATTCAATGCTCTCAAGGCTTGGCCTCAGCTAGCAAAGGCCAAGTTCATACGGTTTCAATCAGACAACATGACGACTGTTGCGTACATCAACCATCAGGGGGGAACAAGGAGTTCCCTGGCGATGGAAGAAGTGACCAAAATCATTCAATGGGCGGAGACTCACTCCTGCAACTTGTCTGCAATCAACATCCCAGGAGTGGAAAATTGGGAAGCGGATTTTCTGAGTCGTCAGACATTTCATCCGGGGGAGTGGGAACTCCATCCGGAAATCTTTGCCCAAATTACTCAATTGTGGGGCATTCCAGACATGGATCTGATGGCCTCTCGTCAGAACTTCAAGGTTCCTTGCTACGGGTCCAGATCCAGGGATCCCAAGGCGACTCTAGTAGATGCACTAGTAGCACCTTGGACCTTCAAACTAGCTTATGTATTCCCGCCGTTTCCTCTCATCCCCAGGCTGGTAGCCAGGATCAATCAGAAGAGGGCATCGGTGATCTTGATATCTCCTGCGTGGCCACGCAGGACTTGGTATGCAGACCTGGTGAATAGGTCATCGGCTCCACCATGGAAGCTACCTTTGAGACGAGACCTTCTTGTTCAAGGTCCGTTCGAACATCCGAATCTGGTCTCACTCCAACTGACTGCTTGGAGATTGAACGCTTGATCTTATCAAAGCGAGGGTTCTCAGATTCTGTCATTGATACTCTTGTTCAGGCCAGGAAGCCTGTAACTAGAAAAATCTACCACAAAATATGGAAAAAATATATCTGTTGGTGTGAATCTAAAGGATTCCCTTGGGACAAGGTAAAAATTCCTAAGATTCTATCCTTTCTTCAAGAAGGTTTGGAGAAAGGATTATCTGCAAGTTCTTTGAAGGGACAGATTTCTGCCTTGTCTGTGTTACTTCACAAAAAGCTGGCAGCTGTGCCAGATGTTCAAGCCTTTGTTCAGGCTCTGGTTAGAATCAAGCCTGTTTACAAACCTTTGACTCCTCCTTGGAGTCTCAATTTAGTTCTTTCAGTTCTTCAGGGGGTTCCGTTTGAACCCTTACATTCCGTTGATATTAAGTTATTATCTTGGAAAGTTTTGTTTTTGGTTGCAATTTCTTCTGCTAGAAGAGTTTCAGAATTATCTGCTCTGTAGTGTTCTCCTCCTTATCTGGTGTTCCATGCAGATAAGGTGGTTTTACGTACTAAACCTGGTTTTCTTCCGAAAGTTGTTTCCAACAAAAACATTAACCAGGAGATAGTCGTGCCTTCTTTGTGTCCGAATCCAGTTTCAAAGAAGGAACGTTTGTTGCACAATTTGGATGTAGTTCGTGCTCTAAAATTCTATTTAGATGCTACAAAGGATTTTAGACAAACATCTTCTTTGTTTGTTGTTTATTCTGGTAAAAGGAGAGGTCAAAAAGCAACTTCTACCTCTCTCTCTCTTTTTGGATTAAAAGCATCATCAGATTGGCTTACGAGACTGCCGGACGGCAGCCTCCTGAAAGAATCACAGCTCATTCCACTAGGGCTGTGGCTTCCACATGGGCCTTCAAGAACGAGGCTTCTGTTGATCAGATATGTAAGGCAGCGACTTGGTCTTCACTGCACACTTTTACTAAATTTTACAAATTTGATACTTTTGCTTCTTCTGAGGCTATTTTTGGGAGAAAGGTTTTGCAAGCCGTGGTGCCTTCCATCTAGGTGACCTGATTTGCTCCCTCCCTTCATCCGTGTCCTAAAGCTTTGGTATTGGTTCCCACAAGTAAGGATGACGCCGTGGACCGGACACACCTATGTTGGAGAAAACAGAATTTATGTTTACCTGATAAATTACTTTCTCCAACGGTGTGTCCGGTCCACGGCCCGCCCTGGTTTTTTAATCAGGTCTGATAATTTATTTTCTTTAACTACAGTCACCACGGTATCATATGATTTCTCCTATGCAAATATTCCTCCTTTACGTCGGTCGAATGACTGGGGAAGGCGGAGCCTAGGAGGGATCATGTGACCAGCTTTGCTGGGCTCTTTGCCATTTCCTGTTGGGGAGGAGAATATCCCACAAGTAAGGATGACGCCGTGGACCGGACACACCGTTGGAGAAAGTAATTTATCAGGTAAACATAAATTCTGTTTTTATCACCTCTTTCACTTTATCCTTCCTATCACTTAGTGTAGGCAAAGAGAATGACTGGGGGGTGGAGTCAAGGGAGGAGCTATATAGACAGCTCTGCTGTGGTGCTCTTTGCCACTTCCTGTTAGCAGGAGGAGAATATCCAACAAGTAAAGGATGAATCCGTGGACTCGTATCTAGTAGAAGAAAACTATTCAATTCTTCAGACACCAACTTCGCACAATCTCCATAGACATAGGCAAAGAGAGTGGCTGGGGGTTATGGGTAAGGTAGTTATACTTAAAGGGTCATAACATTTTAAACAACTTTCTAATTTACTTCTATTATCAATGTTTCTTCGTTTACTTGCTATTCTTTGTTAAAAAGCAGAAATGTAAGCTCAAGAGTGTGCATGTGTCTGCAGCACTATATAGCAGCAGTTTTGCAACAATGTAATTACATTAGCAGGAGCACTAGATGGCAGCACTATTTCCTGTCATGTAGTGCTTCAGGCATGTGCACACTGCCTACCTAGGTATCTCTTCAACAAAGAATAACATAAGAATGAAACAAATTTGATAATAGAAGTAAATTTGAAACTTTTTAAAAATGGTGTTCTCTATCTGAATCATGAAAGAAAATGTTTGTGTTTAATGTTCCTTTAACAGCTATGCTGGGGTATTCTTTTTCTCCTCCTGCTAGCCAGGAGTTGAATACCCCACTAGTAATTGGAATCACGTTGTGGGCACTCCATGTCATAGAAAAGAAAATACTTTTCACAGTCTAAAAGTCATATAAGCATATTCAATCCGATGATATTCTCTATTGTGAGAAATGATTGTGTGCGGGGAAAAAATGGCCAGAAGCAGTGAGTAATACTTTCCCGTAAACTTATGAAACAATATTATTCTACCAGGAGATTAAGAGAGAGCAGAGCAATTGATTAAACCAGTCCAACATACCCAAACCTCTGTTGGGGAAATATGTAAAGTATTATGCAGCTCTACATTTAACCTGAACAGTAGCGTCATGGACTCAGGGTTTACTTTAAGACTTTTAGTAAGATTTAGGGAGGAATAAAAAACAGAGCACTGACAATCCTAAACTTTTAAAACAAATATAATTTGCAAACATTACTCTTAATAAAATGGATAATTATCTCGACAATATGAAAACTAAAGAAAAAGAGAAACCCACACTTAAAGATAGGTTCATACACTTGTGCTAGGAATCATCACCAGCTGAAATGTCTTTGGCCAGAAAATAATGAAATTGTAGCCATCAGCCACTGAAATATCAAAAACAGGTTATCCAAATGTATTAATAGCTAATTAATAACTTACTTATGAAGTCCTTAGAGGAGACCTCTCTAAAGGGAGCCAGATTTATCAAGGATCCTTGTGAAAAAACATTACAGTCTATAAGAACTAGTGAGCCTACCTACATTGCCCATATTTCTATGTATAGCACAAGCTGATTTAAACCTCAAGATAGCCTTATGCAAATGTAAGCATTCTTGATATTGGTCCTCCCCACTACCTAACTTAAAATCAAACATCACGGTGATTACAGCATCATCAAACATCATTTAAAAAAAAAAAAGGCAAAGTTTATGGCCGTTACTAGCAGAGTTACAATATCAAATGAGCCTTTATTTTGGTGTATTTCTTGTATGCAAGTCACCTGCTTCTGTGCAGCGCTGACAGTAAAATTCTCCAGGACTACACAGCATGCATATTGTAACATCAACAGCACGACCAACTGGAAGCTCAACCCATTTTAAAGGAAAAGAATCTTTATCTGGAAAAAATAAAATAAAATTAAAAACAAAATGTATGCTTACCTGATAAATTTATTTCCTGATTTGGTGAGTCCACGGCGTCCTCAATTACCATTGGGAATATCACTCCTGGCCAGCAGGAGGCGGCAAAGAGCACCACAGCCAAGCCGTTAAAGAGACATAATACTTATATGCTAAATCACTTGAAACTGATGCAGTAGAACTGTAAAAAGCTGACAGGAAAATATCACATGGGCATCTCTATGTAAAAAACATAATTTATGTAAGAACTTACCTGATAAATTCATTTCTTTCATATTAGCAAGAGTCCATGAGCTAGTGACGTATGGGATATACATTCCTACTAGGAGGGGCAAAGTTTCCCAAACCTCAAAATGCCTATAAATACACCCCTCACCACACCCACAAATCAGTTTAACGTATAGCCAAGAAGTGTGGTGATAAGAAAAAAGTGCGAAAGCATAAAAAATAAGGAATTGGAATAATTGTGCTTTATACAAAAAAATCATAACCACCACAAAAAAGGGTGGGCCTCATGGACTCTTTCTAATATGAAAGAAATGAATTTATCAGGTAAGTTCTTACATAAATTATGTTTTCTTTCATGTAATTAGCAAGAGTCCATGAGCTAGTGACGTATGGGATAATGACTACCCAAGATGTGGATCTTCCACGCAAGAGTCACTAGAGAGGGAGGGATAAAATAAAGACAGCCAATTCCGCTGAAAAAAATCCACATCCAAAATAAAGTTTAAATCTTATAATGAAAAAAACTAAAATTATAAGCAGAAGAATCAAACTGAAACAGCTGCCTGAAGTACTTTTCTACCAAAAACTGCTTCAGAAGAAGAAAACACATCAAAATGGTAGAATTTAGTAAAAGTATGCAAAGAAGACCAAGTGGCTGCTTTGCAAATCTGATCAACTGAAGCTTCATTCCTAAACGCCCAGGAAGTAGAAACTGACCTAGTAGAATGAGCTGTAATCCTTTGAGGCGGAGTTTTACCCGACTCGACATAAGCATGATGAATCAAAGATTTTAACCAAGATGCCAAAGAAATGGCAGAAGCCTTCTGACCTTTCCTAGAACCGGAAAAGATAACAAATAGACTAGAAGTCTTTCGGAAATCCTTAGTAGCTTCAACATAATATTTCAAAGCTCTAACTACATCCAAAGAATGCAACGACTTTTCCTTAGAATTCTTAGGATTAGGACACAATGAAGGAACCACAATTTCTCTACTAATGTTGTTAGAATTCCCAACCTTAGGTAAAAATTTAAAAGAAGTTCGCAACACCGCCTTATCCTGATGAAAAATCAGAAAAGGAGACTCACAAGAAAGAGCAGATAATTCAGAAACTCTTCTAGCAGAAGAGATGGCCAAAAGAAACAAAACTTTCCAAGAAAGTAATTTAATGTCCAGCGAATGCATAGGTTCAAACGGAGGAGCTTGAAGAGCCCCCAGAACCAAATTCAAACTCCAAGGAGGAGAAATTGACTTAACAGGATTTATACGAGCAAAAGCTTGTACAAAACAATGAATATCAGGAAGACTAGAAATCTTTCTGTGAAAAAGAACAGAAAGAGCAGAGATTTGTCCTTTCAAGGAACTTGCAGACAAACCTTTATCCAAACCATCCTGAAGAAACTGTAAAATTCTAGGAATTCTAAAAGAATGATGAGAAAAATGATGAGAAAAACACCAAGAAATGTAAATCTTCCAGACTCGATAATATATCTTCCTAGATACAGTTTTACGAGCCTGTAACATAGTATTAATCACAGAGTCAGAGAAACCTCTATGACTGAGAATCAAGCGTTCAATCTCCATACTTTCAAATTTAAGGATTTGAGATCCTGATGGAAAAAGGACCTTGCGATAGAAGGTCTGGTCTTAACGGAAGAGTCCACGGTTGGCAAGTGGCCATCCGGACAAGATCCGCATACCAAAACCTGTGAGGCCATGCTGGAGCCACCAGCAGAACAAACGAGCACTCCTTTAGAATCTTGGAAATCACTCTTGGAAGAACTAGAGGCGGAAAGATATAGGCAGGATGATACTTCCAAGGAAGTGACAATGCATCCACTGCCTCCGCTTGAGGATCCCTGGATCTGGACAGATACCTGGGAAGCTTCTTGTTTAGATGAGAAGCCATCAGATCTATTTCTGGAAGTCCCCACATTTGAACAATCTGAAGAAATACCTCTGGGTGAAGAGACCATTCGCCCGGATGTAACGTTTGGCGACTGAGATAATCCGCTTCCCAATTGTCTATACCTGGGATATGAACCGCAGAAATTAGACAGGAGCTGGATTCCGCCCATACCAGTATTTGAGATACTTCTTTCATAGCCAGAGGACTGTGAGTCCCTCCTTGATGATTGACATATGCCACGGTTGTGACATTGTCCGTCTGAAAACAAATGAACGACTCTCTCTTTAGAAGAGGCCATGACTGAAGAGCTCTGAAAATTGCACGGAGTTCCAAAATGTTGATTGGTAATCTCACCTCCTGAGAATCCCAAACCCCTTGTGCTGTCAGAGACCCCCAAACAGCTCCCCAACCTGTCAGACTGGCATCTGTTGAAATCACAGTCCAGGTCGGAAGAACAAAAGAAGCCCCCTGAACTAAACGATGGTGGTCTGTCCACCACGTCAGAGAGTGTCGTACAATCGGTTTTAAAGATATTAATTGAGATATCTTTGTATAATCCCTGCACCACTGGTTCAGCATACAGAGCTGAAGAGGTCGCATGTGAAAACGAGCAAAGGGGATCGCGTCCGATGCAGCAGTCATAAGACCTAGAATTTCCATGCATAAGGCTACCGAAGGGAACGATTGAGACTGAAGGTTTCGACAAGCTGAAACCAATTTTAGACGTCTCTTGTCTGTCAGAGACATGGACACTGAATCTATCTGGAAACCTAAAAAGGTTACCCTTGTCTGAGGAATCAATTAACTTTTTGGTAAATTGATCCTCCAACCATGTTCTCGAAGAAACAATACAAGTCGATTTGTATGAAATTCTGCTAAATGTGAAGACTGAGCAAGTACCAAGATATCGTCCAAATAAGGAAATACCACAATACCCTGTTCTCTGATTACAGAGAGAAGTGCACCGAGAACCTTTGTAAAAATCATTGGAGCTGTTGCTAGGCCAAACGGCAGAGCCACAAACTGGTAATGCTTGTCTAGGAAAGAGAATCTCAGAAACTGATAGTGATCTGGATGAATCGGAATATGCAGATATGCATCCTGTAAATCTATTGTGGACATATAATGCCCTTGCTGCACAAAAGGCAGAATAGTCCTTATAGTTACCATTTTGAATGTTGGTATCCTTACATAATGATTCAATATTTTTAAATCCAGAACTGGTCTGAAGGAATTCTCCTTCTTTGGTACAATGAAAAGATTTGAGTAAAACCCCAGCCCCTGTTCCAGAACTGGAACTGGCATAATTACTCCAGCCAACTCTAGATCTGAAACACATTTCAGAAATGCTTGAGCCTTCACTGGATTTACTGGGACACGGGAAAGAAAAAATCTTCTTGCAGGAGGCCTTAACTTGAAGCCTATTCTGTACCCTTGTGAAACAATGTTCTGAATCCAAAGATTGTGAATCGAATTGATCCAAATTTCTTTGAAAAATCGTAATCTGCCCCCTACCAGCTGAGCTGGAAAGAGGGCCGCACCTTCATGTTGACTTGGGAGCTGGCTTTGGCTTTCTAAAAGGCTTGGATTTATTCCAGACTGGAGATGGTTTCCAAACTGATACTGCTCCTGTAGGGGAAGGATCAGGCTTTTGTTCCTTATTGTGACGAAAGGAACGAAAACGATTAGTAGACCTAAATTTACATTTAGATTTTTTATCCTGTGGTAAAAAAGTTCCTTTCCCCCCAGTAACAGTTGAAATAATAGAATCCAACTGTGAACCAAATAATTTATTACCCTGGAAAGAAAGGGAAAGCAAAGTTGACTTAGAAGACATATCAGCATTCCAAGTTTTAAGCCATAAAGCTCTTCTAGCTAACATAGCTAGAGACATATACCTGACATCAACCCTAATGATATCAAAGATGGCATCACAATTAAAATTATTAGCATGTTGAAGAAGATTAACAATGCTATGAGAAATATGATCGGTTACTTGTTGCGCTAAAGCTTCCAACCAAAAAGTTGAAGCTGCAGCAACATCCGCTAAAGATATAGCAGGTCTAAGAAGATTACCTGAACATAAATAAGCTTTTCTTAGAAAGGATTCAATTTTCCTATCTAAAGGATCCTTAAAGGAAGTACTATCTGCCGTAGGAATAGTAGTACATTTAGCAAGAGTCGAGATAGCCCCATCAACCTTAGGGATTTTGTCCCAAAACTCTAATCTGTCAGATGGCACAGGATATAATTGCTTAAAATGTTTAGAAGGAGTGAAAGAATTACCCAAATTATTCCATTCCCTGGAAATTACTTCAGAAATAGCATCAGGGACAGGAAAAACTTCTGGAATAACTACAGGAGATTTAAAAACCTTATTTAAACGTTTAGATTTAGTATCAAGAGGACCAGAGTCCTCTATCTCTAATGCAATTAAGACTTCTTTAAGTAAAGAACGAATAAATTCCATTTTGAATAAATATGAAGATTTATCAGCATCAACCTCTGAAACTGAATCCTCTGAACCAGAGGAAACATTATCAGAATCAGAATGATGATGTTCATTTAAAAATTCATCTGAAAAATGAGAAGTTTTAAAAGACCTTTTACGCTTACTAGAAGGAGGAATAACAGACATAGCCTTCTTAATGGATTTAGAAACAAAATCTCTTATGTTAACAGGAACACTCCGAGTATTAGATGTTGATGGAACAACAACAGGTAATGTAACATTACTAAAGGAAATATTATCTGCATTAACAAGTTTGTCATGACATTCATTACAAACAACAGCTGGAGGAACAGATACCACAAGTTTACAGCAAATACACTTAACTTTGGTAGATCCAACATCAGGCAGCGATTTTCCAGAAGTATCTTCTGATTCAGGGTCAATCTGAGACATCTTGCAATATGTAATAGAAAAAACAACATATAAAGCAAAATTGATCAAATTCCTTAAATGACAGTTTCAGGAATGGGAAAAAATGCCAGTGAACAAGCTTCTAGCAATCAGAAGCAAATAAACAAAGAGACTTAAATAATGTGGAGACAATAATGACGCCCATATTTTTTAGCGCCAAAAAAAAAAAAAAGACGCCCACATTATTTGGCGCCTAAATGCTTTTAGCGCCAAAAATGATGCCACATCCGGTAACGCCGACACTTTTGGCGCAAAAACGTCAAAAAATGACGCAACTTCCGGTGACAAGAACGACGCCGGAAAAAAACAAAGATTTTTTTGCACCAAAAAAGTCCGCGCCAAAAATGACACAATAAAATGAAGCATTTTCAGCCCCCGCGAGCCTAACAGCCCACAGGGAAAAAAGTCAAATTTTAAGGTAAGAAAAAAATTGATTATTCAAATGCATTATCCCAAATAATGAAACTGACTGTCTGAAATAAGGAATATTGAACATCCTGAATAAAGGCAAATAAATGTTTAAACACAAATATTTAGAACTTTTATATAAAAGTGCCCAACCATAGCTTAGAGTGTCACAAAAATAAGACTTACTTACCCCAGGACACTCATCTACATGTAGTAGAAAGCCAAACCAGTACTGAAACGAGAATCAGTAGAGGTAATGGTATATATAAGAGTATATCTTCGATCTGAAAAGGGAGGTAAGAGATGAATCTCTACGACCGATAACAGAGAACCTATGAAATAGACCCCGTAGAAGGAGATCATTGAAATCAAATAGGCAATACTCTCTTCACATCCCTCTGACATTCACTGCACGCTGAGAGGAAAACCGGGCTCCAACCTGCTGCGGAGCGCATATCAACGTAGAATCTAGCACAAACTTACTTCACCACCTCCACAGGAGGCAAAGTTTGTAAAAACTGATTTGTGGGTGTGGTGAGGGGTGTATTTATAGGCATTTTGAGGTTTGGGAAACTTTGCCCCTCCTGGTAGGAATGTATATCCCATACGTCACTAGCTCATGGACTCTTGCTAATTACATGAAAGAAAAGGAAGATATTTTACCTCACATTTTCCTCAGCTCAGCAGAGTAAGTTCTGTGTAAAAAGTTATACTCAGCTGCAGCCCAGCTGCTGGTAAAAAAAAAAATATATGAAGAAATGAACAGCAGCCAATCAGCATCAGCAGTGCTGAGGTCATGAACTCTTTTAATGTGATATCATGAGATTTGACTTAACTCATGAAATTTCCTTGTAAACTTCCTTACACTGAATAGGGAAATAACATGAGAGTGCATGAGGCTCATCCCTTCGGCTGTCCCAGGACAGACATACTGATTTGCTGCTTAGCAGTCCTTTACAATGGGATGTGGCTACTGAGAAACTTTTGAGGTAAAATAACATTCTTTTTACATAGAGATGTTCAGGTGATATTTTCTAGTCAGCTTTTTACAGCTATGCTGCATCACTCAAGTGTTTAAACATTTGGGTATTATGGCCCTTTAAGTATCACTCCCCTTCCCACAACCCCCAGTCATTCGACCAAAGGTAAATGGAGAAAAAAGGAGTAACACAAGGTGTAGAGGTGACTGATGTTGGTCAGAAAACAAAAGGGTGGGACCATGGACTCAGCATATCCGGAAAGAAAGAAATGTATCAGGTAAGCATACATTTTGTTTTCTTTCCTAAGATATGGTGAGTCTACGGCGTCCTCAATTACTGTTGGGAACCAATACCCAAGCTAGAGTACAGAGAGGACTAGGGAGGGACAAGACAGGTAGACCTAAAAAGAAGGCACCACCGCTTGAAGAACCTTTTCCCAAAAGAAATCTCAGCAGAGGCAAAAGTATAAAATGTAGAAAAAGTATGTTTAGAAGACCAGGTTGCGGGCCTTGCAAATCTGTTCCACAGAAGCTTCATTTTTGAAAGCCCAAGAAGAGGAGACAGCCCTAGTGGAATGAGCTGTAATTCTCTCAGGAGGCTGCTGTTTGACAGTGTCGTAAGCCAAACTGATTATACTTCTCAACCAGAGAGAAAGACGTAGCAGTAGCTTTCTGACCTTTACGTTTCCCAGAGAAATAAACAAACAGGGCAGAAGACTAACGAAAATCCATAGTTGCCTGAAGGTAGAATTTTAGAGTACTCACAACATCCAGATTGTGCAACAAACGTTCCTTATGAGAGGAAGGATTAGGACATAGAGAAGGAACAACAATTTACTGATTAAAATGTGTATCTGAAACTACTTTAGGAAGAAAACCAAACAGTACAAAGAACAGCCTTATCAGCATGAAATATAAGGTAAGGCAGATCACACTGCAAAGCCGAGAGTTCCAAGACTCTCTGAGCAGAAGAAATAGCAATAAGAAACAAAACCTTCCAAGACAACAACTTAATGTCTATTGAATGCATAGGCTCAAATGGAGCCTGCTGCAAAACTCTAAGAACAAGGTTAAGGCTCCAAGGAGGAGCCATGGACCTAATTCTGACCAAGGCCTGAAAAAAGGATTACACATCTGACACATCCGCCAGACGCTTCTGCAGCAAAATAGATAGGGCAGAAATCTGACCCTTCAGGGTACTGACCGACAAACCCTTCTCCAGAACTTCCTGGAGAAAAGAAAATCTTAGGAAACCTGACCCTACTCCAAGAGTAGCCCTTAGATTCACACCAATAAAGATATTTACGCCATATCTTATGGTAAATCTTCCTAATTACAGGCTTCAAGCCAGGATCATGGTCTCAATGACCGACTCAGAGAACACACGCTTAGACAAAACTAAGCGTGCAATCTCCAAGCAGTCAGCTTCAGAGAAACAAGATTTGGATGAAGGAAGGGACCCTAAAGTAGAAGGTCCTCCCTCAAAGGCAGTCTCCAACATGAAAGGGACGACATTTCCACTAGATCTGCATACCAAATCCTGCAAGGCCACACAGGAGCTATTAGAATCACTGTTGCCCTCTCCTGCTTGATACGAGCAATGACTAGTGGAAAGAGAGCAAACCAAGAAAACAGGTGTGCTAGCCTGATCTCCCAAGGCACTGCCAGAGCATCTATTAGAGCGGCCTGAAGATCCCTTGACCTCCAACCGTACCTCGGGAGCTTGGCATTCTGCCGAGAAGCCATCCAATCCAGCTCCGGCATCCCCCATCTGAGGGTCAAACTGGAGAACACCTCCGGTTGGAGCTCCCACTCCCGGGATGAAAAGTCTGTCTGCTCAGAAAATCCGCTTCCCAGTTGTCCACTCCTGGAACGTGGATGGCAGATAGACAGCAATTGTGAGCCAACGCCCACTGAATAATCCGAGCAACCTCTTTCATAGCTTAGGAACTCTGAGTTCCTCCTTGGTGGTTTATGTAAGCCACTGAGGTTATGTTGTCAGACTGGAACCTGATAAACCGGGCTAAGGACAACTGAGGCAAAGCCATCAGAGCGTTGAAGATCGCTCTCAACTCAAAGATGTTTATGGGGAGAGCAGACTCCTCCCAAGTCCAGAGGTCCCTGTGCCTTTCACAAGTCCCAGACTGCTCCCAAGCCCAGCAGGCTGGCGTCCGTGGTCACAATCACCCAGGAACGTCTCCGGAAGCATGTGCCCTGAGACAGATTCCCCTGAGAAAGCCACCACAGAAGAGAATCTCTTGTAGACTGATCTAGATCTATCCTCTGAGACAGATCTGCATAGTCCCCGTTCCATTGCCCGAGCATGCACAATTGCAGAGCTCTCAAATGGAATTGAGCAAAGGGAATGATGTCCATGGTAGCTACCATCAGACCAATTACCTCCATACATTGAGCCACTGATGGCAGAACAGTAGAATGTAGAGAGAGGCAAGCAGAAAGAATCTTAGCTTTTCTGGCCTTCGTCAGAAATATTTTCATTGATAGGGAATCTATTATGGTTCCTAAGAAAACTACCCTTGTGGCTGGAACAAGGAAACTCATTTCCAGATTCGTAAAAACGTAAAAAATCCAACTCTTGTGTTAGATTTTGCTTGTTGAAAAAATGGTGCCTTAACCAGAATGTCATCCAGATAGGGCGCCACAGCAATTTCCCAAGACCGAATAACTGCCAAGAGATCCCCCATAACCGTTGAGAAAATTCTGAGAACTGTGGCAAGGCCAAATGGAAGAGCCACAAACAGAGTGTTCAGAAAGGCAGATCTCAGAAATCTGTGATGATCCCTGTGAATGGGAACATGAAGGTATGCATCCTTCAGGTCTATAGTCGTCATGAACTGACCTTCTTGCACTAAAGATAACGTATAGTTTCCAACTTGAAGGACAGTACTCTGAGAAACTTGTTTAGACACTTTAGATCTAGAATAGGTCAGAAAGTTCCTTCTTTTTGGGAACCACAAACCGATTTGAATAGAAACTTAGACCCTGTTCCTGTACTGGAACAATCACTCCCAGGGAGAAAAGATCCTGTACACATTTCAAGAACGCCTCTCATTTTATCTGAACTGCAGATAATCTTGAGAGGTGGAATCTGCCCCTGAGAGGGAAGGTCTTGAAATCTAACCTGTAACCTTGGGATACTATGTCCACTGCCCAATGGTCTGGGACGTCTCGTATCCAGGCCTGAGAGAACCGAGAAAGTCTGCCCCCCCCCCCCACTTGATAAGATCCCGGATCGGGGCAACCCCTTCATGCTGATTTAGATTCAGTATTGGGTTTCTTTGATTGCTTCCCCTTGTTCCAAGACTGATTGGGTTTCCAGAAGGCTTGGACTGTTCCTGCTTAGAAGAGGGAGAAGACTTACCTCTGAAATAACGAAAGGAACAAAAATTACTCTGACGTCCTTTCGGTCTATTCTTCTTATCTTGTAGGAGGAAAAAAACCTTTACAACCCGTAATATGGGAAATAATTTCTGCCAGACCAGGACCAAACAAGGTGTTACCCTTGTAAGGAATTGCCAAAAGCTTGGACTTAAATGAAACATCCGCTGACCAAGATTTCAGCTATAATGCTCTCCTCGCTAAAACAGCGACACCAGATATTTTGGCTCCCAACTTAAATTACCTGCCTTAAATTACTCTTCCAAGGGAGACTCTACCTGAGGGGACTCAGACAATGCATCGAACAATACGCTGCCGCACTTATCACAGCAGCAATACACACCGCAGGTTGCCATTGGAGACCTTGATGGACATACATCCTTTTTAAATAAGCCTCCAGCTTTATGTCCATTGGATCTTTAAAGGAGCAGCTATCCTCAATAGGAATAGTAGTTCTCTTAGCCTTCCACTTTGGGCACCGTTTGCCACTACTCCTTAAACTTTAAAAAAAAACAAAAAAACGGAAACTGTAAAAAAAGGGATCCCGGGTCTCTACCATTCCTATGCTATAATTTCCGTAGCACGGCCTGGAACAGGAAACACCTCCACAGAGGAAGGAACATCAAAGTACTTATTAAGTTTACTAGATTTCAGAGGAGTATCAAAGTCGTCCAACGTAGCCAAAACCTCCTTTAACAAGACACACAGGTGTTCAAGCTTAAATCTGAAGGATACAACTTCAGCATCAGATGAGGGAATTACACTGTCTGAATCTAAGATTTCACCCTCAGAGGCTACCAACGTATCTTCCTCATCAGACTTATGAGAAAAAAACCTGTGTAGCCTCAGAAACCCTTCTATCTGAATCTCTTAATTTCATCTTGAATTTTCTCTGTAGCATGGGATTAGCAACCAATGCCGCAGATACTGCAGAAGATACTTGGGCAGCAAACTCTGCTTCAAAATAAACTCCTCCCGGAGATTCAGTGGAACCGCAGGGCACTGCCTGTGACGCTGTTAAGGCTTCAAACTATGGAGGAGACTGCTGCGGCATTGCCTGAACAGCATCATCCTGAGAGAGTGGTGGCTCAGATGCAAAAATACTATCTTTATGAGTCCTCTCTATGCAGGAGTAACAGAAAGGCAGAGAGGTTCAACCTGGCTATTTAAGCAAAGCTTGCATTGAGCTATAGAGTAAATTTCCTGATCCATATTGAACCACAAATTTTTTTTTATAAAAAAATTTCAATTAAACACTGCCCCTTTAAGAAAGGCGTTCCCCAGGGATACTGTGTAGTCCTAAATCAAATCAGGAGGTGTAACACTAAAATCAGAAACCCTTCTTCAATTTAGTGAAAGAATAGAAAAGTGTTTTGTCAAATTAACATTACAAGTAAACGACCCTAATACATCAAGCCCTCTACACCCTCAGCGTATAGCCGAGGCTCCAACCTGCCTCTTTAGACCAACGGAGTCGCACTGCTTAGCGCTAGTACCAATACAAGCCGCTCCGTTCTCTGCCAACAAAACACGTGATCTCACAGATGCGCCACAGCCCAGAAGCGTGTGAAAAAGAGAACCGCTTCACAAACAGAACATCTGTTGATTGACAGGGCGGAGCAAAGCGGCCATAAGCGAAAAAGACAAATCAGCGCGGTCTGACCCTCGCAACTGGTCTAAGTATGTAATGAGGAATTACACTCCCCATATAACAAATAACCCCTGAGCCACCAATGGGAATAAAACTTAACACACTAAATTCCCCTCTCTTGTCACAGACCAAGAGCCTGCACATTGACAATAAAACCCTGAGCTCAGGATTGTTGTCCCCATATGTTTGTGCAGCTAGAAATTAACCCTTTAGTGCCAGAAACTCTCTTAAAAGATAAAATATGGCACTTACCTGCACCTCTAGCTGTCCGGCAGTAAGACAGCTCACCCGGCATGAGAGGAAGCCACTCCTCACAGAGAACTGTGGAAAAAAGAAAGAACAGAGTAAACCTACTCTGGCTTTCTACAAAGGGGCAGCAACAGGTTAGGAAAACAAAGTGAGGCCCATTCCACAAGTTCCTGCTTAAAAGCCACCACAGCACTACTGAAGGGACTAACGTGGGGTACGGTTAAACCCATCTTGAAAGTAAAGGTCAGAGCAAACCTACTCTGGCTTTCAAAATAATAAACTCTTTATTGAAGTAAAATAAATTAAATCTTCTTCAGACACCAAAACTACACCTGCTCCATGCACCAAAGGCAAAGAAAATGACTGGTTTGTGGGAAGGGGAGTAATACTTAACAGCTTGGCTGTGATGCTCTTTGCCTCCTCCTCTTGGCAAGGAGTGATATTCCCAACAGTAATTGAGGATGCCGTGGACTCACCATATCTTAGGAAACAAATATAAATATTTGTTTTTTTATCTATTAATTTCATTTTTTAATATAGAAATCACTATATTTAAAACAAATTATTTTCGTTCTTACTTTTCAAATATCTTGCATACAGAAAATGTTGCCAGTTGAGTGTCATTGTGAAGTAGCCGGGTAAGTGCAGGGAAATACTTTGCAACAACATATACTTTTCATTTATTTATAAATTACTTCAGCTATCCAAAGCACAGGTTAATTGCATAATTTAATATATATTGATATAATGATAATATATGAAACAAACATTGAAAACAAGTAATATTTTCCAATTGTAGCTGAAAATTGGCTTAAAGGGATACTAAACCCACATTTTTTCGTTCAGGATTTTGATAGACCATGCAATTTTAAGCAACTTTCTAATTTGTTCCTATTCATTTTTATTTGTTCTCTTGGTATCTATTTGAAAAAGCAGGAATGAAAGCTTTGGAGCCGGCTCATTTTAGGTTCAGCACCTGGGTTGCGCTTGCATATTGGATGGCTAAATGTAGACACCAATCACCTAACGCTATCCAGGGTGCTGAAGCAAAAATGGGCTGGCTTCAAAGATTTCATTCCTGCTTTTTCATATAAAGATACCAAGAGAACAAAGTAAAAACAGAATTTATGCTTACCTGATAAATTTCTTTCTCCAACGGTGTGTCCGGTCCACGGCGTCATCCATTACTTGTGGGAAATATTCTCCCCCACAGGGAAAGGCAAGGAGAGCACACAGCAAGAGCTGTTCATATAGCTCCCCCTCTGGCACCGCCCCCCAGTCATTCGACCGACGGTTAGGAGAAAAAGGAGAAACTATAGGGTGCCGTGGTGACTGTAGTGTATAAAGAAAAAATTTTTTCAACCTGATTAGAAAACCAGGGCGGGCCGTGGACCGGACACAACGTTGGAGAAAGTAATTTATCAGGTAAGCATAAATTCTGTTTTCTCCAACATTGGTGTGTCCGGTCCACGGCGTCATCCATTACTTGTGGGAACCAATACCAAAGCTTTAGGACACGGATGAGGGGAGGGAGCAAATCAGGTTACCTAAATGGAAGGCACCACGGCTTGCAAACCCTTTCTCCCAAAAATAGCCTCCGAAGAAGCATAAGTATCAAATTTGTAGAATTTGGCAAAAGTGTGCAGAGAGGACCAAGTCGCTGCCTTACATATCTGATCAACAGAAGCCTCGTTCTTGTAGGCCCATGTGGAAGCCACAGCCCTAGTAGAGTGAGCTGTGATTCGGTAAGGAGGTTACCGTCCGGCAGTCTCATAAGCCAATCGAATAATGCTTTTCAGCCAGAAAGAGAGAGAGGTAGCAGTAGCTTTTTGACCTCTCCTCTTACCAGAGTAAACGACAAAGATGAGGTTTGTCTAAAATCTTTTGTTGCTTCTAAGTAGAACTTTAAAGCACGAACAACATCTAAATTGTGTAATAAACGTTCCTTCTTTGAAACTGGATTCGGACACAGAGAAGGAACAACTATTTCCTGGTTAATATTCTTGTTGGAAACCACTTTTGGAAGAAAACCAGGCTTAGTACGCAAAACAACCTTATCTTAATGGAAAACCAGATAGGGTGGATTACATTGCAAAGCAGATAATTCAGAAACTCTTCTAGCAGAAGAAATAGCAACCAAAAACAGAACTTTCCAAGATATCTATGGAATGTAAAGGTTCAAACGCAACCCCTTGAAGAAATGAAAGAACTAAATTTAGTCTCCAAGGAGGAGTCATGGGTCTGAAAACAGGCTTGATTCTAACCAAAGCCTGAACAAAAGATTGTACATCTGGCACAGCTGCCAATCGTTTGTGTAACAAGACAGATAAAGCGGAAATCTGTCCTTTTAGAGAACTAGCTGACAACCCTTTATCCAAACCTTCTTGGAGAAAGGAGAGAATCTTTGGAATTTTAATCTTACTCCAGGAGAATCCCTTGGATTCACACCAGCAGATATATTTTTTCCATATTTTATGGTAAATCTTTCTAGTCACAGGTTTTCTGGCTTGGACCAGAGTATCTATCACAGAATTCGAGAACCCACGCTTTGATAAAATCAAACGTTCAATTTCCAAGCAGTCAGCTGCAGAGAAACTAGATTTGGATGTTCGAATGGACCTTGTACTAGAAGGTCCTGTCTCAAAGGTAGCTTCCATGGTGGAGCCGATGACATATTCACCAGGTCTGCATACCAAGTCCTGCGTGGCCACGCAGGAGCTATCAGAATCACCAAGGCCTTCTCCTGTTTGATCCTGGCTATGAGCCTGGGAAGGAGAGGAAACGGTGGAAACACATACGCTAGGTTGAACGACCAAGGCGCCACTAATGCATCCACTAGAGTCGCCTTGGGATCCCTGGATCTGGACCCGTAGCAAGGAATCTTGAAGTTCTGACGGGACGCCATTAGATCCATGTCTGGAATGCCCCATAATTGGGTTAACTGAGCAAAGACCTCCGGGTGGAGTTCCCACTCCCCCGGATGGAAAGTCTGACGACTCAAATAGTCCGCCTCCCAGTTGTCTACTCCTGGGATGTGAATAGCGGATAGATGGCAGGAGTGATTCTCTGCCCATTGGATGATCTTGGTTACTTCCTTCATCGCTAGGGAACTCTTTGTTCCCCCCTGATGATTGATGTACGCAACAGTCGTTATGTTGTCCGACTGAAATCTTATGAACCTGGCTTCCGCTAGCTGAGGCCAAGCCAGGAGCGCATTGAATATTGCTCTTAGTTCCAAAATGTTTATCGGGAGAAGCGACTCTTCCCGAGACCATAGGCCCTGAGCTTTCAGGGAGTCCCAGACCACGCCCCACCCCAAGAGGCTGGCGTCGGTCGTGACGATGACCCACTCCGGTCTGCGGAAACTCATTCCCTGAGACAGGTGATCCTGGGTCAACCACCAGAGAAGTGAGTCCCTGGTTACCTGGTCTAATTGAATTTGGGGAGACAAGTCTGTATAGTCCCCATTCCACTGATTGAGCATGCACAGCTGTAATGGTCCTAGATGAATTCGAGCAAAAGGAACCACGTCCATTGCTGCGACCATTAGTCCTATTACTTCCATGCACTGAGCTATGGAGGGTTGAGGAATAGAATGAAGAACTCGACAAGCGTTTAAAAGCTTTATCTTTCTGACTTCTGTCAGGAAGATCTTCATTTCCACAGAATCTATTATTGTTCCCAGAAAAGGAACCCTTGTGGACGGTGACAGTGAACTATTTTCTATGTTCACCTTCCACCCGTGAGATTATTATTTTTTATTATTATCGGTTATTTGTAGAGCGCCAACAGATTCCGCAGCGCTAAACAGATTCCGCAGCGCTAAACAGATTCCGCAGCGCTAATCTGAGAAAAGCCAACACAATGTCTGTGTGGGCCCTTGCTTTGGAAAGAGACGACGCTTGGATTAGGATGTCGTCTAGATAAGGTGCTATAGCGATGCCCCTCGGCCTTAGGACCGCTAGAAGGGACCCTAGCACCTTTTTGAAAATTCTGGGAGCGGTGGCTAAACCGAATGGAAGAGCCACAAACTGGTAATGTTTGTCCAGAAAGGCGAACCTCAGGAACTGATGAGTTTTGTGGATTGGGATATGCAGATACGCATCCTTTAGATCCACGGAAGTCAAATATTGACCCTGCTGGATTGTCGGCAAGATTGTCCGAATGGTTTCCATTTTGAAGGATGGAACTCTGAGGAACTTGTTTAATATCTTTAAATCCAGAATTGGCCTGAAAGTTCCCTCTTTTTTGGGAACCACAAACAGGTTTGAGTAAAAACCTAGACCTTGTTCCCCGGAGGGGACTGGGTTTATCACTCCCATCTTTGATAGGTCTCTTACATAATGTAAGAATGCCTGTTTCTTTATCTGGTCTGAAGATAAGCGAGACAGGTGGAACCTTCCCCTTGGAGGAAGTCCCTTGAACTCTAGCAGGTATCCCTTGGAGACTCTCTCTAGTGCCCAGGGATCCGGAACATCTCTTGCCCAAGTCTGAGCGAAGAGAGATAGTCTGCCCCCTACCAGATCCGGTCCCGGATCGGGGGCTACCCCTTCATGCTGTCTTGGTAGCAGCAGCAGGTTTCTTGGTCTGTTTACCCTTGTTCCAGCCTTGCATGGGCTTCCAAGCGGGTTTGGGCTGGGCCGCGTTACCTTCTTGTCTAGTGGCAGTGGAGTTATTAGCCGGTCCGTTCCTGAAATTGCGAAAGGAACGAAAATTAGACTTGTTCTTAGCCTTAAAAGGCCTATCCTGTGGGAGGGCATTGCCCTTACCCCCAGTGATGTCTGAAATAATTTCCTTCAATTCCGGCCCAAAAAGGGTCTTACCCTTGAAAGGAATATTAAGTAACTTAGTCTTGGACGACACATCTGCCGACCAGGATTTTAGCCAAAGCGCCCTCCGCGCTACTATAGCAAAACCTGAGTTTTTCGCCGCCAATTTCGTTATTTGAAAGGCGGCATCCAATATAAAGGAATTAGCTAATTTTAATGCGTGAATTCTGTCCATGACTTCTTCATAGGAAGTCTCTTTCTGGAGCGACCTTTCTAGTTCCTCGAACCAAAAGGACGCCGCTGAAGTGACAGTAATAACACACGTAGCTGGTTGAAGGATGAACCCTTGCTGAACAAAAATCTTTTTAAGCAATCCTTCCAATTTTTTATCCATAGGATCTTTGAAAGCGCAGCTGTCCTCTATAGGAATAGTGGTGCGCTTCGCTAGTGTTGAAACAGCTCCCTCAACCTTCGGGACCATCTGCCATGCGTCCCTTCTAGGGTCTACTATGGGAAACATTTTCTTAAATATAGGAGGTGGGGCAAAGGGTACACCTGGCTTCACCCACTCCTTTTCCACTATGTTCGCTACCCTTTTGGGTATTGGAAAGGCGTCGTCGTGCACTGGGACCTCTAAAAATTTGTCCAATTTGCACAACTTCTCTGGTACTACCATAGAATCACAGTCATCCAGAGTAGCTAATACCTTGTTTAGCAAAGCGCGGAGATGTTCTAGCTTAAACTTAAATGCTACTATATCAGGTTCTGCCTGTTGAGAAATTTTTCCTGAGTCTGAAATTTCACCCTCAGACAGCCCTTCCCTCACAGCCAATTCTGATTGATGTGAGGGTAAAATAGATAAAGCATCGTCAGCGTCTGATTGTTCATCCCTTTTATCTGTATTTAAAACTGAACAATCACGCTTTCTCTGAAATGCTGGCAGTTTGGATAAAAGATTTGCTATAGAATTATCCACTACTGCTGTTAATTGTTGCATAGAAATAAGCACTGGCGTGCTAGGTGTCGCCTGCGCGGGCCAAGCTGGTGTAGACACAGAAGGAGAGGATGTAGAACTATCCCCACTACCTTCATAAGATAAATCATCTTGGGCAACATTATGAAATGTAACAGAGCTGTCCTCATTTTGTTTGGACGCTATGGCACAATTATCACAAACACTCGAAGGGGGAACCACATTTGTCTCTACACACACAGAACATAGGTTATCTGATGGTACAGACATGTTAAACAGATTTAGGCAGGCAAACAATGCAATAAAAATGATTTTAAACAAAAACGTTACTGTCTCTTTAAATAATAAAATGACACACTTTATTTCTGAATGTTCAAAAAACTATGAAGGCAATATCCGATTTTTCTGAAATTTGGGCCCCAGTGTCTTAATGCTTAGAAAGTATTGCACAGCAAATATGGAGACTCTAGCTCTTAAAACAAGCAAACCGGAGCTAAATGTTGGATTTAACCGTTTTTATACACCACAATCCCAGCTACAGCATGCTGTAGCTTTTTACCTTCCTTAGGGGTCAACCATCCACAGAAATAAGCCTTCTGGAGTCACTTTCTGAGCCACAGGACCCTCTCACATAAGACTGCATGCACTGCCTTAAAATCTACTGCATAGCTGAAGTGCTAAAATGAGGCCTCCTTCCTCAGTACACTAGAGTGAAGGGGCCTTCCTGACTAGATTTAGGTGTCTAAAGCAAGCCAGATCAATAAAAAACGTCCCCAAGTGTAAATGAGCTTATAAAACATTTCAATTGCCATCATATTGTAATAAAAACCAATCGATTTGGCCCCTAACAGTGTCTACCAGCATAAAAATCAAAAAGGGGAAGCCTGTTATCTTTTTTACTGAGGTGAAAGAAAAATGGCTTACCGTTTTCCCTGAGGGGAAAAATGACTCATCTAGCATTAGCCTGTGTTGTTAGAAGGAGACTAGTCATACCTAAAGCAGATGAGTCTGCAAACTGTTACCCCCAACTGAAGTTCTCTGGTTTCAACAGTCCTGCGAGGTAACAGTAATGGATTTTAGTTACTTGTGCTAAAATCATAGCCCTCTTAAACAGAAATCTTCATCACTTTTCTGTTGTAGAGTAAATAGTACAAGCCAGCACTATTTTAAAATAACAAACTCTTGATAGAAGAATAAAAAACTACAACTAACACCACAAACTCCTCACCATCCCCGTGGAGATGCTACTTGTTCAGAGCGGCAAGGAGAATGACTGGGGGGCGGAGCCAGAGGGGGAGCTATATGGACAGCTCTTGCTGTGTGCTCTCCTTGCCTTTCCCTGTGGGGGAGAATATTTCCCACAAGTAATGGATGACGCCGTGGACCGGACACACCAATGTTGGAGAAATAAATAGGAGTCAATTTGAAAGTTGCTTAAAATTGCATGCTCTATCTGAGACAAAGAAAAAATGTGGATTAAGTATTTCTTTAAATGTTAGCTAGGTGGTCAGTAGAATGCGTGGGCTGACCATTATATAGGTCCTTATGATAAAATATTATTTTATTATTATAAAACCCTGCATTCACACTCATACTTCCCTTGTTTTAAAATTATTAGATTGCCTAAAACAATTACGGATTTAAAATGTGTTTTCTATTTTTGTGGTCAGAAGAACATAGAGCAAAATGAAAATCTTTGCATAACTTATAATTTGCAAAAAATAGACAAACAGATATAGGAAATGAAGCAACAATGATGTTGCTTATATTCACAGAGAATCTCTTGCGTTCAGCCATTGGTTACATGAAAAATGCAAGCTTAAGATTATGTAGACAGCATACCATCAGCTTTTGTGGAACTTTCCTCTTCTCTGCAACATTTATTTTCTGTAGCCTCTCTTGGACTGGCCACCTTTGATTCAACAAGGCATCTGGAGATGACTAGCTCTGGTTCTACAGACACATCACGTAGGTCTACCAACGCAGACTCCGTATTCTTATTCACAACGCTAACCGTGAGAATTTTGTTCATAACAAGTGACTTAAACAAAGTAGTGGCTTCCATGGTCCATGTATCTAAGACCGGATTCACACCTACAGATATACAGAAGTTAGTATTTACAAATGACAATATAAAAGTGTGTTACTATCTACTTGTATGAAGTCTACATTTAGAGATTACAAGGCTACAAACCTGCTAAAGAACACTTTATGGCTTGTATAGGGAGAGACTCCATACTTGGTAGCATTGGACGTAGTTTGGAAACAGGAAGGACTTCCAGATTACCAAAATCTATATATCCAATCAACACAGATTCCTTAGACACATACTCCAAAACACTGACTCTATACCACTGGTTGTCCACTGAAAAAGGAATAAAATGTAATCAATATATTGTGCACAGTATGTCTATATAAATTAAGGGATTGCATCACATAATTTGTACTGAATTTTAATTTTACATCCATAAAAAACATTACATTTACATTATGAAATACATACAGTTGACAGTAGGAAATATGTATTTATTAACCCCTTAAGCATATAAAGCTCAGCATACCCTGTTGATGTAGTATCTACGTCCAATCTTCTACCTCATGCTGTGGTCCCGGCTGTCAGCTTTGACCGGTAAGACAGCAGCCAGAGGCAGAAGACATCTGTCTTCATATGGTAAGGCAGTGCTGATCTGTGTCACTGTTTGCATCTGCTTTCAGCGCTGCCATGGGTGGTGTGGGAGGGGAGGAGGGATTCCCTTCGCCACATAAAAACAAATTATGCTTAACTCATAATTTCATTTCCATCTGTGGGAAGAGAGTCCACTGCTTCATTCATTACTTGTGGGAATTAAGAATCTGGCCACCAGGAGGAGGCAAAGATACCCAGCCAAAATTCTAACCCTTACATACAAAACTCTCACCAACGCCGCTCCCCTCTACCTATCCTCTCTAATACACAAGTATACTCCAGCCCGTCCACTAAGATCCAACAATGACCTGCTCCTTGCATCCGCAACTATCACCTCCTCTCATGCTAGACTGCAGGACTTCTGTCGTGCAGCACCTACCCTCTGGAACACTCTCCCTCGTGCTGTCAGGCTTTGCCCTAATCTTTCTTCCTTTAAATGCTCCCTGAAGACTTTTCTGTTCAGGGAAGCCTACCACCCAACTCAATAATAAATTAATTTCACTTACCTAATATTTCCCTCATCTAACTCTGTATTAACATCCTTCTCAATCCTGCAGTCCTCACCTCCTGTTTCCCAACCTCCTACCCCTTCTAGATTGTAAGTTCCCACGGGAATAGGGCCCTCAATCCCTCCTGTATGTGTTTGTAAATTTTGTCCTGTATCTTACAAGTCTTGTATTGTTTTATTTAAATGAATTGTATCCATGGACAGTGCTGCGGAATATGTTGGCGCTTAATAAATAAAGTATAATAATAATAATAATAATAAATACCTCCCCCACTCCCCTGATCCCCCAGTCATTTTGCTGAGGGAACAACAGTAGGAGAAATATCAGGGTATAAACGGTGTCAGAAGAATACAATTAAATTTAGGTCTGCCCACCGGAAAAATGAGCGGGAGCAGTGGACTCTCCTCCCACAGATGGAAACGAAATTATCAGGTAAGCATAATTTATGTTTTCCATCTTAATAGGAGGAGAGTCCAATGCTTCATTCATTACTTGTGGGAACAAATACTCAAGCTCTAGAGGATGCTGAATGAACAAAAACAGGAGGGTAAAAGGGGGTGGACCCTATACTGAGGGTACCACAGCCTGCAGAACATTTCTCTGAAAAGCTGCTTCCGCCGAAGCAAAAACATCAAATTTGTAAAACTTTGCAAAAGTATGTACGGAAGACTAAGTCGCCACCTTACAAATCTGCTCCATAGACGCCTCATTCTTAAAGGCCCAAGAAGAGGCCACAGCCCTTGTTGAGTGAGCCGCAATCCTCTGAGGAGGCTTATGTCCCGCTGTTTCATAGGCCAGATGGATAATGTTCCTCAACCAAAAAGACAGTGAAGTGGAAGAGGCCTTCTGCCCCTGCGCTTCCCCGAATACACAACAAATAAAGACTAAGTCTGTATGAAATCCTTTGTGGCCTGAAGATAAAACATCAAGGCCCGAACCACATCCAAATTATGAAGCAACCTTTCCTTTGAAGGAGGAGGATTAGGACACAAGGAAAGAACTACTATTTACTGATTGATGTTACAATTCGACACAACCTTGGGAAGAGAACCCAATCCAGTGCGTAGAACAGCCTAATCAACGTGAAAAAACAGGTAAGGAGGCTCACATTGCCGCTAACTCAGAAACTCTGCGAGCCGATGCAATAGCCAACAGAAAAGAAGTCTAATGTCAAGCACATGCATAGGCTCAAACGGAGCACTCTGCAAAATCTTAAGCAACAAATTTAAGCTCCAAGGAGGAGCAGAATTTTGAAAGACAGGTCTGATCCTAGACAGAGCCTGAACAAAGGACTGAATGTCAGAAAGCTCCGCAAGCTTCTTGTGCAGCAGTACAGATAAGGTCGAAATCTGACCCTTTAAGGAACTGGCAGCAAGACCCTCCTTATCAAGTCCATCATGGAGAAAGGCCAGAATACTGGTAACCCTAACCTTGTGCCAGGAGTACCCACGTTCCTCACACCAGGACAAGTAGGTCCTCCACACTTTATGATAGTTGCGCCGAGTGACCGGCTTCCTGGCCTGAATGAGAGTATCAATTACTCTCTCCGAAAATCCTCTCTTGGCTAATAGGCGTTCAATCCCTACGCAGTCAGCATCAGAGAATCAAGATTTTGGTGTAGAAATGGACCCTAAACCAGCAGATCTCTGCGACAGGGTAACCTCCATGGAGGCGATGACATCCCCACCCCAATCCCTCAGTGCGCTAAATATCGCACGGAGTTCCAGAATATTTATAGGAAGACTCGACTCCACTGGAGTCCACCTGCCCTTTGCCCTTCTTGCACCCCAAATAGCTCCCCATCCTGATGGACTTGCGTCCGTGGTCACAATCTCCCAGGATGGTTACAGGAAGGATGTCCCCTGGGACAGTTGTCCAGAATGGATACACCAAGAGAGGGATTCGCTCGTTCGGATGTCCAGAGATATCTGTTCGGATAGATCTGAGTGACTGCCGTGTCTCAACATGCATAACTGAAGAGGTCTGAGATGGAACCTGGCGAAAGGAAAGACATCTATGCTGGATACCATGAGCCCAATCACCTCCATACACCTGGCCACAGATGTCCTTGAGGAAGTCCAAAGGGCAAGACAGTTGGACGCAATCTTGGAACGTCTCTGATCTGTCAAAAATCTCTTCATGGATATGAAATCTATTATCGTACACAGAAATTCCACCTTGTTGTTGGGGACCAGAGAACTCTTTCCTTCGTTTATCTTCCATCAATGGGATCGAACGAGAAAAAGAAGAGCCCTCGAGTGATCCTCCGCGAGACTACAGGACGGAGCCTGGACCAGGATATCGTCCAGATAAGGAGCCACTGCAATACCTCCGGCTTTCGCAATTGCAAGCAACACTTCCAGAGCTTGTGCCTTTATTACAGACCACATAAAAGCTAAATGGCACCTTTATATCCCAATGGCCGGGGCACTCACCACCTCCTATGACCCGGAAAACAGAGAAAATGCTTTGTCTCCTTCAACCACCGGTCAAGAAAGAGGAAGCTGAAGAAGTCACACCCAGTCACATGGGAGTGCCATGCAGGAACCGCCCCTGCACTGCAAAAAAAAAAAAAAATTATGCTTACCTGATAAATTTATTTCTCTTGTGGTGTATCCAGTCCACGGATTCATCCATTACTTGTGGGACATTCTCCTTCCCAATAGGAAGCTGCAAGAGGATCACCCACAGCAGAGCTGTCTATATAGCTCCTCCCCTAACTGCCACCTCCCAGTCATTCGACCGAAGACAAGCAAGAGAAAGGAGAAACTATAGGGTGCAGTGGTGACTGTAGTTTAAAAATTAAAAAACACCTGCCTTAAAATGACAGGGCGGGCCGTGGACTGGATACACCACAAGAGAAATAAATTTATCAGGTAAGCATAAATTTTGTTTTCTCTTGTAAGGTGTATCCAGTCCACGGGTTCATCCATTACTTGTGGGATACCAATACCAAAGCTATAGAACACGGATGAAGGGAGGGACAAGGCAGGAGCTTAAACGGAAGGCACCACTGCCTGTAAGACCTTTCTCCCAAAAACAGCCTCCGAAGAAGCAAAAGTATCAAATTTGTAGAATTTAGATAAAGTATGAAGCGAAGACCAAGTCCCCGCCTTACAAATCTGTTCAACAGAAGCCTCATTTTTGAAGGCCCATGTGGAAGCCACTGCTCTAGTGGAATGAGCTGTAATTCGTACAGAAGGCTGCTGGCCAGCAGTCTCATAAGCTAAGCGGATTATACTTCTTAACCAAAAGGAAAGAGAAGTTGCCTAAGCCTTTTGGCCTTTCCTCTGTCCAGAGTAGACAACAAACAATGCAGATGTTTGACGAAAATCTTTAGTAGCTTGTAAATAAAACTTTAAAGCACGAACCACGTCAAGATTGTGTAAAAGACGTTCCTTCTTTGAAGAAGGATTAGGACAGTGTGACGGAACAACAATCTCCTGATTGATATTCTTATTAGATACCACCTTAGGAAGAAACCCAGGTTTGGTACGCAACACTACCTTATCTGCATGGAAGATCAGATAAGGGGAATCACACTGCAAGGCAGATAACTCTGAAACTCTTTGAGCCGAAGAGATAGCTACCAAGAACAGAACTTTCCAAGATAAAAGCTTGATATCTATGGAATGCAGAGGTTCAAACGGAACCCCTTGAAGAACTTTAAGAACTAAATTTAAACTCCATGGCGGAGCAACAGGTTTAAACACAGGCTTGATTCTAACTAAAGCCTGACAAAAAGCCTGAACGTCTGGAACATCCGCCAGACGCTTGTGCAAAAGAATAGACAGAGCAGAAATCTGTCCCTTTAAGGAACTAGCTGACAATCCCATTTCCAATACTTCTTGGAGAAAAGACAATGTCCTGGGAATCCTGACTTTACTCCATGAGTAACCCTTGGATTCACACCAATGAAGATGTTTACACCATATCTTAGGATAGATTTTCCTGATGACAGGCTTTCGAGCCTGAATTAAGGTATCAATGACCGACTCGGAAAAACCAGCTTTGATAAAATCAAGCGTTCAATCTCCAAGCAGTCAGACGCAGAGAAATAAGATTTGGATGTTTGAAGGGACATTGGAGTAGAAGGTCCTGCCTCAGCGGCAGAGTCCATGGTGGAAAGGATGACATGTCCACCAGATCTGCGTACCAAGTCCTGCGTGGCCACGCAGGCGCTATCAAAATCACTGAAGCTCTCTCCTGCTTGATCTTGGCAATCAGCCGAGGGAGCAGAGGAAACGGTGGAAACACATAAGCCAGGCTGAAGGACCAGGGCGCTGCTAGAGCATCTACCAGCGCTGCCTGGGGATCCCTTGACCTGGACCCGTAACAAGGAAGTTCTGGTTTGCCCCATAGTTGAATCAGCTGGGCAAATACCTCCGGATGGAGCTCCCACTTCCCCGGATGAAAAGTCTGCCGACTTAGAAAGTCCACCTCCCAGTTCTCTACTCCTGGGATATGGATAGCTGAGAGATGGCAAGAGTGAACCTCTGCCCATAGAATTATCTTTGAAACCTCCAACATTGCCAGGGGGCTCCTTGTTCCCCCCTGATGGTTGATATAGGCTACCATCTGATGAACCTGACCGCAGCTAGCTGAGGCCAAGCCTGAAGCGCATTGAATATCGCTCTTAATTCCAGAATGTTTATTGGAAGGAGAGCCTCCTCCTGAGTCCACAAGCCCTGAGCCTTCAGGGAGTTCCAGACTGCACCCCAGCCCAGAAGGCTGGCATCTGTCGTTACTATAGTCCAATCTGGCCTGCGGAAGCTCATCCCCTTTGACAGATGGACCTGAGATAGCCACCAGAGAAGAGAATCCCTGGTTTCTTGATCCAGATTTAGTAGGGGGGGACAAATCTGTGTAATCCCCATTCCACTGACTGAGCATGCAAAGTTGCAGCGGTCTGAGATGTAGGCGGGCAAACGGTACTATGTCCATTGCCGCTACCATTAAACCGATTACTTCCATACACTCAGCCACTGAAGGACAAGAAGTGGAATAAAGAACACGGCAAGAGTCTAGAAGTTTTTACAATATGGCCTTCGTTAGGTAAATCTTCATTTCTACAGAATCTATCAGTGTCCCTAGGAATGAAACTTTTGTTAGAGGTGATAGAGAGCTCTTTTCTTCGTTCACCTTCCACCCATGGGACCTCAGAAATGCCAGAACAATGTCCGTGTGGGACCTGGCAACTTTTAAAGTCGACGCCTGTATCAGAATGTGGTCTAAGTAAGGGGCTACTGCTATACCCTCAGGACCGCTAGAAGGGACCCTAGAACCTTTGTCAAGATTCTTGGTGCCGTGGCCAACCCGAAGGGAAGAGCCACAAACTGGTAGTGCCTGTCTAGAAAGGCAAACCTGAGAAAACGATGATGATCTATGTGTATCAGGATGTGAAGATAAGCATCCTTTAGGTCTACGGTAGTCATATATTGACCCTCCTGGATCATAGGAAGGATGGTTCAAATAGTCTCCATCTTGAAGGATGGAACTCTGAGAAATTTGTTTAAGATCTTGAGATCTAAGATTGGTCTGAATGTTCCCTCTTTCTTGGGAACTACAAACAGATTTGAATAGAAGCCCTGACCCTGTTCCTCCTGCGGAACTGGGTGGATCACTCCAATAATTAGAAGGTCTTGAACACAATGTAAGAATGCCTCTCTGTTTATCTGGTTTGCAGATAAAAGTAAGAGATGAAATCTCCCTTTTGGGGGAGAGGTTTTGAATTCCAGAAGATAACCCTTGGACACAATTTCCAATGCCCAGGGATCCTGGACATCTCTTGCCCAAGCCTGGGCGAAGAGAGAGAGTCTGCCCCCAACTAGATCCGTTTCCGGATCGGGGGCTGCTCCTTCATGCTGTCTTAGAGGCAGCAGCAGGCTTTCTGGCCTGTTTCCCCTTGTTCCAAGCCTGGTTGGGTCTCAGACCGGCTTAGACTGGGCAAAAGTTCCCTCTTGTTTTGTGTTAGGGGAAGTTGAAGCTGCGCCACTCTTGAAGTTTCGAAAGGGCCGAAAACTAGACTGTTTGGTCCTTAATTTGTTGGACCTGTCTTGAGGAAGGGCGTGACCTTTTCCTCCAGTGATGTCAGAAATGATCACCTTCAGTCCAGGCCCGAATAAGCTCTGTCCTTTGAAGGGAATGTTGAGAAGCTTAGACTTTGAAGTCACGTCAGCTGACCAGGATTTAAGCCATAGCGCCCTACGCGCCTGAATAGCAAAACCTGAATTTTTAGCCGTTAGCTTGGTTAAATGAACAACGGCATCAGAAACAAATGAATTGGCTAGCTTAAGGGCCCTAAGCTTGTCAATAATATCTTCCAACGGGGTTTCAACCTGTAGAGCCTCCTCTAGGGACTCAAACCAGAAAGCCGCGGCAGCAGTGACTGGGGCAATGCATACAAGAGGCTGGAGAATAAAACCTTGTTGAATAAAAATTTTCTAAAGGTAACCCTCTAATTATTTATCCTTTGGATCTAGAAAAGCACAACTGTCCTCGACAGGGATAGTGGTACGCTTAGCTAGAGTAGAAACTGCTCCCTCCACATTAGGGAGGGTCTGCCATAAGTCCCGTGTAGTGGCGTCTATAGGAAACATCTTTTTAAAAACAGGAGGGGGAGAGAACGGTACACCTGGTCTATCCCATTCCTTAGTAATAATTTCCGAAAACCTTTTAGGGATTGGAAAAACATCAGTGTAAGTAGGTACTGCATAGTATTCATCCAATCTACATAATTTCTCTGGGACGACAATAGTTGCTAAAACCTCCCTGAGCAATACGCGGCGGTGTTCAAGCTTAAATTTAAATGTAGACATATCAGAATCAGATTGAAGTATCTTCCCTGAATCAGAAAAATCACCCACAGATTGAAGCTCCCCTGCATCAGCTTCAGTATAATGTGAGGGTGTATCAGACATCGCTACTAAAGCGTCAGAGAGCTGTATTTATTCTAGTCCCAGAGCTGTCTCGCTTTCCTTGCAATCCTGGCAGTTTAGATAATACCTCTGTAAGGGTATGATTCATAACTGCCGCCATGTCTTGCAAGGTATACGCAATGGGCGCGCTAGATGTACTAGGCGTCCCCTGAGCGGGATTTATAGGATCTGACACGTGGGGAGAGTTAGACGGCATAACTTCCTCCTTGTCAATTACTTCTGGTGATAAATTTTTTAAAGCCAGAATATGGTCTTTGTAATCTATAGTAAAATCAGTGCATTTGGTACACATTCTAAGAGGGGGTTCCACAATGGCTTCTAAACATAATGAACAATGAGTTTCCTCTATGTCAGACATGTTTAAACAGACTAGTAATGAGACCAGCAAGCTTGGAAAACACTTTAATAACTGAACAAGCAAAAAATAAAAACGGTACTGTGCCTTTAAGAGAAAAAAACAATCACAGAAACTGCTAAAACAGTGAAAAAAGCAGTAAATCTTACAAAATTTTTACAGTGTGTATAATAGGCTAAAAGAGCATTGCACCCACTTGCAAATGGATGATTAACCCCTTAGTTTCAAAACCGGATCAAAAAAATGATATAAACGTTTTTAAACAGTCACACCAAACTGCCACAGCTCTACTGTGGCCCTACCTGCCCATACGACTTTGGAAGGCACAACATCCCTTTAGAGAGGTCCTAAATGTTCAGGGGACTCCTTCAGGGAAGCTGGATGTCTCAAACTGCAAAAACTAAAGTGCAATTTAGGCGCGAAAATAGGCCCCTCCCAACCTGTACTCACAGTGAGAGGGCCTTAAAAAACTATCCCTAGGCAAAATCTAGTCAGCCATGTGGAAAAAACTGGGCCCCAGAATAAAGTTTTATCACCAATATGTAATAAAGGTTCATACACCTTCAAGCAAACGTTATATCTATTCAGTAATGTGAGTAAATAATAAAAAATATTACCCTTTACAGCAAGCATGATACCAGTCGTTATTAAATCACTGTAATCAGGATTACCTTAAATAAATCCGGTATTGTCAGCATTTTCTAGCATATAATTTCTCGAGAAAAATTTAAAACTGCACATACCTCAGAGCAGGAGACCCTACACGCTATTCCCCCAGCTGAAGTTACCCATCTCTTCAGTTATGTGTGAGAACAGCAATGGATCTTAGTTACAACCTGCTAAGATCATCAAAGACCACAGGCAGACTCTTCTTCAACTTTCTGCCTGAGGCTAAAATAGTACAACTCTGGTACCATTTGAAAATAACAAACTTTTGATTGAAGATAAACTACATTAATGCACCACATCTCTCTAGCTACTTCCCTTGTCGAGAGCTGCAAGAGAATTACTGGGAGGTGGCAGTTAGGGGAGGAGCTATATAGACAGCTCTGCTGTGGGTGATCCTCTTGCAGCTTCCTGTTGGGTAGGAGAATATCCCACAAGTAATGGATGAATCCGTGGACTGGATACACCTTACAAGAGAAATAAAAAATTATATACAAAAAAACAGTACAAAAGTATTTTTGACTAAAAGAGTCTGAAATGCAGACACTTGCAATGCCAAAGTAATGGCCACCATAAAAACAATCTTCATTGTAAGAAACCACTCGTAAGGGTTTAAATAGAGAATCCAAAATGTAATCCAAAACCCAAGAAAGGTCCCAAGATGGCATAGATGATCTGACAGGACAGATGGAAATAGGTCAATGCCAGAAAATACTGGATCATCAAGAGGTCCTGAGACCACTTGATCCCTGAGATAGCAGAACCTTGAGAGTTCTTTCACTCAGACCCTGAAGAAAACCATCATGAAGAAAGTCAAGCAAATGTGAAATTTGAAAAGAAGTTGTAGAGACATTATGCAGAATCATCCAGGAAGAAAAAAAAGTGTTGCATATTCTATAATAGGCCTTAGTTAGAAGCTGAACCCTTCCGGCTTTGAAGTCTGGAGACCTCAGCAACCAGGCCAACAACATTAGATGTTGTGGATTTGGGTGTACCATTGGATCCTGGCTCAACATGTCCCAAGAGACCGGAAGATGCCATGAAGGAAGAAGCGGAAACAAAGGTCTGCAAAACCAAAATGGAAGATTGACAATGAAGATTGATGGTTCCCTTAGAATCTTTTTCAGAAGGCAAAAAATAGGTGGCATTGATGGAACACAAAAATTAAACTGAAGGGTCATTCCTCAAGGGCATCCACCCCCAAGGCAAGAGGTGTTGGCTTGCAACTGAAAAACTTTGGAAGCTGATGATTTATGGAAGATGCTGACAATATGTTGACAATCATCTGAAACATCCACCTCTTGAGACACCTAACTTCTGCTCAAAAAGTCTGCCATGATATTCTCTACCCTTGGAATATGAACTGCAGAAAGGAACTGAATGTGACGCTGAGACCAACTGAAGAGTGGTGAGACCTCCCTTAGGGCATCCCGACTTCTTGTTCCCCCTGATATTGGATGAAAGCTGTAGTTGTCTTTTTTTGGGAAAGAATTTAGGTATCTCTGGAAAGCAAAAAGTGCTCGAAGAACTGCTCTGATTTCCAATACATTTCGAAGGAAGAGACTGAATCTGACTGCTCCTAGTCCCTTAAAGCGACACTGAATCCAAATTTTTTTCTTTCGTGATTCAGATAGAGCATGCAATTTTAAGCAACTTTCTCATTTACTCGTATTATCACTTTTTCTTCATTCTCTTGCTATCTTTATTTGAAAAAGAAGGCATCTAAGCTTTTTTTTCTTAATTCAGAACCATGGACAGCACTTTTTTTTATTGGTGGATGAATTTATCCACCAATCAGCAAGGACAACCCAGGTTGTTCACCAAAAATGGGCCGGCATCTAAACTTGCATTCAGTCTGCCATGATATTCTCTACCCTTGGAATATGAACTGCAGAAAGGAACTGAATGTGACGCTGAGACCAACTGAAGAATGGTGAGACCTCCCTTAGGGCATCCCGACTTCTTGTTCCCCCTGATATTGGATGAAAGCTGTAGTTGTCTTTTTTTGGGAAAGAATTTAGGTATCTCTGGAAATCAAAAAGTGCTCGAAGAACTGCTCTGATTTCCAATACATTTCGAAGGAAGAGACTGAATCTGACTGCACCTAGTCCCTTAAAGCGACACTGAATCCAAATTTTTTTCTTTCGTGATTAGGATAGAGCATGCAATTTTAAGCAACTTTCTCATTTACTCGTATTATCACTTTTTCTTCATTCTCTTGCTATCTTTATTTGAAAAAGAAGGCATCTAAGCTTTTTTTCTTAATTCAGAACCATGGACAGCACTTTTTTTTATTGGTGGATGAATTTATCCACGAATCAGCAAGGACAACCAAGGTTGTTCACCAAAAATAGGCCGGCATCTAAACTTGCATTCATGCATTTCAAATAAAGATACCAAAAGAATAAAGAAAATTTGATAATAGGAGTAAATTAGAAAGTTGCTTAAAATGTTATGCACTATCTGAATCACGAAAGAAAAAATTTGGGTCCAGTGTCCCTTTAAACAAACCTGCATGGACACAGAGCTCCCCAACAAGATTTGCTGGCATCCATCTGGATACAAATTAAACTTGGTTTCTGAAGAGGAAGCCACATGGAAAGATTGCTGGCCTTGAACCACCATTGAAGAGAATTCCTTAAACTCTCAAGGAAAGAGATCTGACGAGACAACACTTAAATTTCTGAAGGGGGTGAATTTGGTATGGGCGCATTCTCCATCTTGTCCATTTAACCATATGAAATAAAGAAGTCACATGTCCTATTAGCTTCATCCACTGATGGGCTGTCAGTTGCTGGAAGTATTTTCTTAAGAACCGGATACGATCGTCTGGAACAGAAACAACCCCTCAGAGTGTTGAAGCGAGCACCCTCGAATATAAGATTTTGAGAGAGAACTAGCTGACTTTTTTGGAAGTTTTTATACCATCCATGATCTTGAAGAAACTGAAGCAATATCTCCCTGTGAATACAGGCCTGCTCCATTGAATCTGTTAGAATAAGGATATAGGTAGTGAACAACGATCCCTTGACACACAATTCTGCAATGAGAGAAACAAGGACCTTTGTGTATACCTTTGGAGTGGTAAAAATTCTGAAGGGAAGTGCTGAGAACTGAAAGTGATGGCTTCCAACTGAAAAACTGAACTTTCTGTGGGATTCTGCAATAGAAATATGAAAACATGTGTCCTGGAGATCTACTGAGAGAAGATAAGCCCTTGGAGGAATCAGATTGATGACAGATAACAGATTCCATCTTAAATTTCTGAACCTTCAGAAATGTGTTTAAAACCCACAGAGGTCCCCAAGACTCTATTTTTTTTCTGTGAAAAAGACTGGAGTAAAACCCCTTGTCCTGTGCTTGACCAGGAATCTCTTGAATAACACCTATGTCTAGAAGCTTGCTGACAAACTCCTGAATAATGTTGCAGGATCTCTGGAGACTGGAGAATTCGCCAAGCGAGGAAGGTTTCTTACTGAACTCCATATAGTACCCTGATTGTATTAGATTGAGGACCCATTTAACCAAAAACAAAATGTATGCATACCTGATAAATTTCTTTCCGGAAATTAAGAGTCCACGAAGTCACCAATTACTAGTGGGAATATCACTCCTGGCCAGCAGGAGGAGGAAAAAGAGCACAACAGCAAAGCATCACTACCCCTCCCACAATCCCAAGTCATTTGACCGAAGGGAAATGGAAAAAAGGAATAAAGCAAAGGTGTATAGGTGCCTGAGGTTTAGTAAAAAAAAATAACTATCTTTAAGATAAGGGTGGGGTCGTGGACTCTCCATATCCGAAAAGAAATTTATCATGTAAGCATAAATTTAGTTTTCTTTCCTAAGATATGGAGAGTCCACAACGTCATCAATTACTAGTGCGAACCAATACCCAAGATAGAGGACACAGATGACTAGGGAGGGAAAAACATAATTTATGTAAGGATTTACCTGATAAATTCATTTTTTTCATATTGGCAAGAGTCCATGAGCTAGTGTTGTATGGGATAGACATTCCTACCAGGAGGGGCAAAGGTTCCCAAACCTCAAAATGCCTATAAATACACCCCCCACCACACCCACAATTCAGTTTAACAAATAGCCAAGAAGTGGGGTGATAAGAAAGGAGCAAAAGCATCAACAAGGAATTGAAATAATTGTGCTTTATACAAAAAAATCATAACCACCATAAAAAGGGTGGGCCTCATGGACTCTTGCCAATATGAAAGAAATAAATTTATCAGGTAAATTCTTACATAAATTATGTTTTCTTTCATGTAATTGGCAAGAGTCCATGAGCTAGTGACGAATGGGATAGCAAATACCCAAGATGTGGAACTCCACGCAAGAGTCACTAGAGAGGGAGGGATAAAAATAAAGACAGCCAATTCCGCTGAAAAATGAATCCACAACCCAAATCAAAAGTTTTCTTTGTAATGAAAAAAACTGAAATTATAAGCAAACTGAAACAGCTGCCTGAAGTACTTTTCTACCAAAAACTGCTTCTGAAGAAGAGAAAATATCAAAATGGTTGAATTTAGTAAAAGTATGCAAAGAAGACCAAGTTGCTGCTTTGCAAATCTGATCAACAGAAGCTTCATTCTTAAAAGCCCAGGAAGTAGAAACTGACCTAGTAGAATGAGCAGTAATCCTCCAAATAAGCATGATGAATCAAAAGCTTTAACCAAGAAGCCAAGGAAAACATAATTTATGCTTACCTGATAAATTTATTTCTCTTGTAGTGTATCCAGTGTATCCAGTCCACGGATCATCCATTACTTGTGGGATATTCTCCTTCCCAACAGGAAGTTGCAAGAGGATCACCCAAGCAGAGCTGCTATATAGCTCCTCCCCTCACTGCCATATCCAGTCATTCGACCGAAACAAGACGAGAAAGGAGAAACCATAGGGTGCAGTGGTGACTGTAGTTTAATTAAAATTTAGACCTGCCTTAAAAGGACAGGGCGGGCCGTGGACTGGATACACTACAAGAGAAATACATTTATCAGGTAAGCATAAATTATGTTTTCTCTTGTTAAGTGTATCCAGTCCACGGATCATCCATTACTTGTGGGATACCAATACCAAAGCTAAAGAACACGGATGATGGGAGGGACAAGGCAGGAACTTAAACGGAAGGAACCACTGCCTGTAGAACCTTTCTCCCAAAAACAGCCTCCGAAGAAGCAAAAGTGTCAAATTTGTAAAATTTTGAAAAGGTGTGAAGCAAAGACCAAGTCGCAGCCTTGCAAATCTGTTCAACAGAGGCCTCATTTTTAAAGGCCCAGGTGGAAACCACAGCTCTAGTAGAATGAGCTGTAATCCTTTCAGGGGGCTGCTGTCCAGCAGTCTCATAGGCTAAGCGTATTATGCTCCGAAGCCAAAAGGAGAGAGAGGTTGTCGAAGCTTTTTGACCTCTCCTCTGTCCAGAGTAAACGACAAACAGGGCAGATGTTTGACGAAAATCTTTAGTAGCCTGTAAGTAAAACTTCAAGGCAAGGACTACGTCCAGATTATGCAAAAGACGTTCCTTCTTTGAAGAAGGATTAGGACACAATGATGGAACAACAATCTCTTGATTGATATTCCTGTTAGAAACCACCTTAGGTAAAAACCCAGGTTTGGTACGCAGAACTACCTTGTCTGAATGAAAAATCAGATAAGGAGAATCACAATGTAAGGCAGATAACTCAGAGACTCTTCGAGCCGAGGAAATAGCCATCAAAAACAGAACTTTCCAAGATAAAAGTTTAATATCAATGGAATGAAGGGGTTCAAACGGAACACCCTGAAGAACTTTAAGAACCAAGTTTAAGCTCCACGGGGGAACAACAGTTTTAAACACAGGCTTAATCCTAACCAAAGCCTGACAAAATGCCTGGACGTCTGGAACTTCTGCCAGTTGCTTGTGCAAAAGAATAGACAGAGCAGAGATCTGTCCTTTTAAAGAACTAGCTGATAAGCCTTTGTCCAAACCCTCTTGAAGAAAGGACAATATCCTAGGAATCCTAACCTTACTCCATGAGTAACTCTTGGATTCACACCAATAAAGATATTTACACCATATCTTATGGTAGATTTTCCTGGAGACAGGCTTCCGAGCCTGTATTAAGGTATCAATGACTGACTCAGAGAAGCCACGCCTTGATAGAATCAAGCGTTCAATCTCCATGCAGTCAGTCTCAGAGAAATTAGATTTGGATGATTGAAAGGACCTTGTATTAGAAGGTCCTGTCTTAGAGGCAGAGTCCATGGTGGAAGAGATGACATGTCCACTAGGTCTGCATACCAGGTCCTGCGTGGCCACGCAGGCGCTATCAGAATCACCGATGCTTTCTCCTGTTTGATTTTGGCAATCAGTCGAGGGAGCAGAGGAAACGGTGGAAACACATAGGCCAGGTTGACGAACCAAGGAGCTGCTAGAGCATCTATCAGCGTTGCTCCCGGGTCCCTGGACCTGGATCCGTAACAAGGAAGCTTGGCGTTCTGGCGAGACGCCATGAGATCCAGTTCTGGTTTGCCCCAACGATGGACCAGTTGAGCAAACACCTCCGGATGGAGTTCCCACTCCCCCGGATGAAAAGTCTGACGACTTAGAAAATCCGCCTCCCAGTTCTCTACGCCTGGGATGTGGATCGCTGACAGGTGGCAAGAGTGAGACTCTGCCCAGCGAATTATCTTTGAGACTTCTAACATCGCTAGGGAACTCCTGGCTCCCCCTTGATGGTTGATGTAAGCCACAGTCCTGATGTTGTCCGACTGAAATCTGATGAACCTCAGTGTTGCTAACTGAGGCCAAGCTAGAAGAGCCTTGAATATTGCTCTTAACTCCAGAATATTTATTGGGAGGAGTTTCCCCTCCTGAGTCCACGATCCCTGAGCCTTCAGGGAGTTCCAGACTGCGCCCCAACCTAGAAGGCTGGCATCTGTTGTTACAATCGTCCAATCTGGCCTGAGAAAGGTCATACCCTTGGACAGATGGACCCGAGAAAGCCACCACAGAAGAGAATCTCTGGTCTCTTGATCCAGATTTAGTAGAGGGGACAAATCTGAGTAATCCCCATTCCACTGATTTAGCATGCATAATTGCAGCGGTCTGAGATGCAGGCGCGCAAATGGCACTATGTCCATTGCAGCTACCATTAAGCCGATTACTTCCATGCACTGAGCCACTGACGGACGTGGAATGGAATGAAGGACACGGCAAGCATTTATAAGTTTTGATAACCTGGACTCAGTCAGGTAAATTTTCATCTCTACAGAATCTATAAGAGTCCCTAGGAAGGAGACTCTTGTGAGTGGTGATAGAGAACTCTTTTCCACGTTCACTTTCCACGCATGCGACCTCAGAAATGCCAGAACTATCTCTGTATGAGACTTGGCAATTTGAAAGCTTGACGCCTGTATCAGGATGTCATCTAGATACGGAGCCACCGCTATGCCTCGCGGTCTTAGAACCGCCAGAAGTGAGCCCAGAACCTTTGTAAAAATTCTCGGGGCAGTGGCCAACCCGAAGGGAAGAGCTACAAATTGGTAATGCCTGTCTAGAAAGGCAAACCTTAGGAACCGATGATGATCTTTGTGAATCGGTATGTGAAGGTAGGCATCCTTTAAGTCCACTGTGGTCATGTACTGACCCTCTTGGATCATGGGTAGGATGGTCCGAATAGTTTCAATTTTGAATGATGGAACTCTGAGGAATTAGTTTAAGATCTTTAGATCCAAGATTGGTCTGAAGGTTCCCTCTTTCTTGGGAACCACAAACAGATTTGAATAAAATCCCTGTTCTTGTTCCGTCCGCGGAACTGGATGGATCACTCCCATTACTAGGAGGTCTTGCACACAGCTTAGGAATGCCTCTTTCTTTATCTGGTTTGCTGATAACCTTGAAAGATGAAATCTCCCTTGTGGAGGAGAAGCTTTGAAGTCCAGAAGATATCCCTGAGATATGATCTCCAACGCCCAGGGATCCTGAACATCTCTTGCCCACGCCTGGGCTGTCTTGGGGGCAGCAGCAGGCTTTCTGGCCTGCTTGCCCTTGTTCCAGGACTGGTTAGGTTTCTAGGCCTGTCTGGAATGAGCAACAGTTCCCTCTTGTTTTGAAGCGGAGGAAGTTGATGCTGCTCCTACCTTGAAATTTCGAAAGGCACGAAAATTAGACTGTTTGGCCTTTGATTTGGCCCTGTCCTGAGGAAGGGTATGACCCTTGCCTCCAGTAATGTCAGCAATAATTTCCTTCAAGCCAGGCCCGAATAAGGTCTGCCCCTTGAAAGGAATGTTGAGTAATTTAGACTTCGAAGTCACGTCAGCTGACCAGGATTTAAGCCATAGCGCCCTACGCGCCTGGATGGCGAATCCGGTATTCTTAGCCGTTAGTTTAGTCAAATGAACAATGGCATCAGAAACAAATGAGTTAGCTAGCTTAAGAGTTCTAAGCTTGTCAATAATTTCATTCAATGGAGCTGTCTGGATGGCCTCTTCCAGGGCCTCAAACCAGAATGCCGCCGCAGCAGTGACAGGCGCAATGCATGCAAGTGGCTGTAAAATAAAACCTTGTTGAATAAACATTTTCTTAAGGTAACCCTCCAATTTTTTATCCATTGGATCTGAAAAAGCACAACTGTCCTCAACCGGGATAGTGGTACGCTTTGCTAAAGTAGAAACTGCTCCCTCCACCTTAGGGACCGTCTGCCATAAGTCCCGTATAGTGGCGTCTATTGGAAACATTTTTCTAAATATAGGAGGTGGGGAAAAGGGCACACCGGGTCTATCCCACTCCTTGCTAATAATTTCTGTAAGACTTTTAGGTATAGGAAAAACATCAGTACACACCGGCACCGCATAGTATCTATCCAGCCTACACAATTTCTCTGGAATTGCAACTGTGTTACAGTCATTCAGAGCAGCTAATACCTCCCCAAGCAATATACGGAGGTTCTCAAGCTTAAATTTAAAATTAGAAATCTCTGAATCAGGTTTCCCCGAGTCAGAGATGTCACCCACAGACTGAAGCTCTCCGTCCTCATGTTCTGCATACTGTGACGCAGTATCAGACATGGCTCTAACAGCATTTGCACGCTCTGTATCTCTCCTAAACCCAGAGCTATCGCGCTTGCCTCTTAATTCAGGCAATCTAGATAATACCTCTGACAGGGTATTATGCATGATTGCAGCCATGTCCTGCAAGGTAATCGCTATGGGCGTCCCTGATGTAATTGGCGCCATATTAGCGTGCGTCCCCTGAGCGGGAGGCGAAGGGTCTGACACGTGGGGAGAGTTAATCGGCATAACTTCCCCCTCGACAGAACCCTCTGGTGATAATTCTTTTATAGATAAAGACTGATCTTTACTGTTTAAGGTGAAATCAATACATTTAGTACACATTCTCCTATGGGGCTCCACCATGGCTTTCAAATAATGAACAAGTAGGTTCCTCTGTGTCAGACATGTTTAAACAGACTAGCAATGAGACTAGCAAGCTTGGAAAACACTTTAAAACAAGTTTACAAGCAATATAAAAAACGTTAATGCGCCTTTAAGAAACACAATTTTTCCCAAATTTTGAAAAAAACAGTGAAAAAATGCAGTTACACTAACGAAATTTTTACAGTGTATGTAATAAGTTAGCAGAGCATTGCACCCACTTGCAAATGGATGATTAACCCCTTAATACCAAAAACGGAATAACAAATGACAAAAACGTTTTTTAAACAGTCACAACTGCCACAGCTCTACTGTGGCTTTTTACCTCCCTCAATACGACGTTTGAAGCCTTTTGAGCCCTTCAGAGAAGTCCTGGATCATGCAGGAAGAAGCTGGATGTCTGTGTCTGTAATTTTTGATGTGTAAAAAAAACGCCAAAATAGGCCCCTCCCACTCATATTACAACAGTGGGAAGCCTCAGGGAACTGTTTCTAGGCAAAATTCAAGCCAGCCATGTGGAAAAAACTAGGCCCCAATAAGTTTTATCACCAAACATATGTAAAAAATGATTAAACATGCCAGCAAACGTTTTAAAATACACTTTTATAAGAGTATGTATCTCTATTAATAAGCCTGATACCAGTCGTTATCACTGCATTTAAGGCTTTACTTACATTACTTCGGTATCAGCAGCATTTTCTAGCAAATTCCATCCCTAGAAAAATATTTTAACTGCACATACCTTATTGCAGGAAAACCTGCACGCTATTCCCCCTCTGAAGTTACCTCACTCCTCAGAATATGTGAGAACAGCAAAGGATCTTAGTTACTTCTGCAAAGATCATAGAAAACGCAGGCAGATTCTTCTTCTAAATACTGCCTGAGATAAACAGTACACTCCGGTACCATTTAAAAATAACAAACTTTTGATTGAAGAAATAAACTAAGTATAAAACACCACAGTCCTCTTACGACCTCCATCTTAGTTGAGAGTTGCAAGAGAATGACTGGATATGGCAGTGAGGGGAGGAGCTATATAGCAGCTCTGCTGTGGGTGATCCTCTTGCAACTTCCTGTTGGGAAGGAGAATATCCCACAAGTAATGGATGATCCGTGGACTGGATACACTTAACAAGAGAAATAGCAGAAGCCTTCTGACCTTTCCTAGAACCAGAGAAGATAACAAATAGACTAGAAGTCTTCCTGAAATCTTTAGTAGCTTCAACATAATATTTCAAAGCTCTTACCACATCCAAAGAATGTAAAGATCTCTCCAGAGAATTCTTAGGATTAGGACACAACGAAGGGACAACAATTTCTATACTAATGTTGTTGGAATTCACAACTTTAGGTAAAATTTAAATGAAGTCCGCAAAAATGCCTTATCCTGATGAAAAATCAGAAAAGGAAACTCACAATAAAGAGCAGATAATTCAGAAACTCTTCTAGCAGAAGAGATGGCCAAAAAGGAACAATACTTTCCAAGAAAGTAATTTAATGTCCAGAGAATGCATAGGCTCAAACAGAGGAGCCTGTAAAGCACTCAAAACCAAATTAAGACTCCAAGGAGGAGAGATCGACTCAATGACAGGCTTGATGAGAACCAAAGCCTATACAAAACAATGAAAAACAGGAAGATTAGCAATTTTTCTGTGGAACAGAACAGAAAGAACAGAGATTTGTCCTTTCAAGGAACTTGCAGACAAACCCTTATCCAAACCATCCTGAAGAAACTGTAAAATTCTAGGAATTCTTAAAGAATGACAAGAGAATTTATGAGAAGAACACCATGAAATGTAAGTCTTCCAAACTCTGTAACAAATCTTTCTAGACACAGATTTGCGAGCCTGCAACATAGTATTAATCACTGAGTCAGAGAAACCTCTATGATTAAGCACTAAGCGTTCAATCTCCATACCTTCAAATTTAATGATTTGAGATCCTGATGGAAAAATGGGCCTTGAGATAGGTCTGGCCTTAACGGAAGTGGCCAAGGTTGGCAACTGGACATCCGAACAAGACCCGCATACCAAAACCTGTGTGGCCATCCTGGAGCCACCAACAGTACAAATGAACGCTCCATTATGATTTTGGAAATCACTCTTGGAAGAAGAACTAGAGGCGGAAAGATATAAGCAGGTTGATAACTCCAAGGAAGTGACAACGCATCCACTGCTTCCGCCTGAGTATCCCTGGACCTGGACAGATACCTTGGAAGTTTCCTGTTTAGATAAGAAGCCATCAGATCTATTTCTGGAAGCCCCACATCTGAACAATCTGAAAAAACACATCTGGGTGAAGAGACCACTCTCCCGGATATAAAGTCTGGCGACTGAGATAATCCGCTTCCCAATTGTCTATACCTGGGATATGGACCGCAGAGATTAGACAGGAGCTGAATTCCGCCCATGCAAGTGTCCGAGATACTTCTTTCATAGCTTGAGGACTGTGAGTCCCACCTTGATGATTGACATACGCCACGGTTGTGACATTGTCTGAAAACAAATAAACGGTTCTCTCTTCAGAAGAGGCCAAAACTGAAGAGCTCTGAGAATCGCACGGAGTTCCAAAATATTGATTGGTAATCTCGCCTCTTTCCTGCGCTGTCAGAGATCCCCAGACAGCTCCCCAACCTGAAAGACTCGCATCTGTTGTAATCACAGTCCAGGTTGGACGAACAAAAGAGGCCCCTTGAACTAAACGATGGTGATCTAACCACCAAGTCAGAGATAGTCGAATATTGGGATTTAAGGATATTAAATGTGATATCTTTGTATAATCCCTGCACCATTGGCTCAGCATACAAAGCTGAAGAGGTCTCATGTGAAAACGAGCAAAGGGGATCGCGTCCGATGCTGCAGTCATGAGACCTAAAACCTCCATGCACATAGCTACTGAAGGGAATGATTGAAACTGAAGGTTCTGACAAGCTAAAACCAATTTCAGACGTCTCTTTTCTGTTAGAGACAAAGTCATGGATACTGAATCTATTTGGAATCCTAAAAAGGTTACCCTTGTCTGAGGAATCAAGGAACTTTTTGGTAAATTGATCCTCTAACCATGTCTTTGAAGAAACAACACTAGTTGATTCGTGTGAGATTCTGCAGAATGTAAAGACTGAGCAAGTACCAAGATATTGTCCAAATAAGGAAACACCGCAATAGCCCGCTCTCTGATTACAGAGAGTAGGGCACCAAGAACCTTTGAAAAGATCCTTAGAGCTGTTGATAGGCCAAAAGGAAGAGCAACAAATTGGTAATGCTTGTCTAGAAAAGATAATCTCAGAAACTGATAGTGATCTGGATGAATCGGAATATGAAGATATGCATCCTGTAAGTCTATTGTGGACATATAATGCCCTTGCTGAACAAAAGGCAGAATAGTCCTTATAGTCACCATCTTGAAAGTTGGGGACTCACGCATAACGATTCAAAATTTTTAGATCCAGAACTGGTCTGAAAGAATTTACCTTCTTTGGAACAATGAACAGATTTGAATAAAACCCCAGACCCTGTTCCTGAAAAGGAACTGGCACAATTACCCCAGATAACTCCAGGTCTGAAACACACTTCAGGAAAGCCTGAGCCTTTACTGGGTTCACTGGAATGCGTGAGAGAAAGAAACTTTGCACAGACGGCCTTAATTTGAAACCTATTCTGTACCCTTGAGAAATAATGTTCTAAATCCAATGATTTTGGATTGAATTGATCCAAACATCCTTGCAAAATCTTAATCGCCCCCCTACCAGCTGCGCTGGAAGGAGGGCCGCACCTTCATGCAGACTTGGGGGCTGATTTTGATTTTTTAAATGGCTTGGATTTATTCCAGACTGGAGAAGGCTTCCAATTGGAAACCGTTCCTTAAGGGGAAGGGTCAGGTTTCTGTTCCTAATTCTGACGAAAGGAACGAAAATTGTTAACAGCCCTAAATTTACCCTTAGATTTTTTATCCTGAGGCAAAAAAGCTCCCTTCCCCCCAGTGACAGTTGAAATAATAGAATCCAACTGAGAACCAAATAATTTATTACCTTAGAAAGAAAGAGATAGCAACTAGTGATGTCGCGAATAGTTTCCGGCGAACATAGCTTGTTCGCGTTCGCCACGGCGGGCGAACATATGCGATGTTCGATCCGCCCCCCTATTCGTCATCATTGAGTAAACTTTGACCCTGTACCTCACAGTCAGCAGACACATTCCAGCCAATCAGCAGTAGACCCTCCATCCCAGACCCTCCCACCTCCTGGCCAGCATCCATTTTAGATTCATTCGGAAGCTGCATTCTTAGTGAGAGGAGGGACAGTGTAGCTGCTGCTGATTTAATAGGGAAATTGATAGCTAGGCTAGTGTATTCAGTGTCCACTACAGTCCTGAATGACTCATCTGATCTCTGCTGTAAGGACAGCACCCCAAAAAAGCCCTTTTTAGGGCTAGAACATGTCTGCTTTTTTTTTTTTTTCCCCTGTGTAATCTAATTGCAGATGCCTGCCTGCCAGCGTGTGTCAGGCTCACAGCGTATACTGTGCCCACTTGCCCAGTGCCACCACTCATATCTGTTGTAACAGTAGTGTACATTTAAAAAAAAAAAAAAACACTTTTTTGACTGTGAAATAATAGCAGTCAGTTTCCTTCACACGTGTGCATTTCAGTGCCTGCCTGCCAGGGCAGTGTCACACCAGTGCAACTCATATCTGGTGTAACAGTAGTGTACATTTAAAAAAAACAACACTGATAGGGGACGTAACAGGGATTAAACTGATAAGAATAGTATTACTTAACACACCACTCCTATCTGGTGGCACATTAGATTGCACGCGCAGTGCCCCAAATTTGAAGGAGGAGGACCGACCAAGCATCTTTTTCCATCTCCCGGTTCCTAAAATCGATGCCATATACACGTCCCCTGATAGGGGACGTAACAGGGATTAAACTGATAAGAATAGTACTACTTAACACACCACTCCTATCTGGTGGCACATTAGATTGCACGCGCAGTGCCCCAAATTTGAAGATAACAGAGAACCTATGAAATAGACCCCTTAGAAGGAGATCACTGCATTCAAATAGGCAATACTCTCCTCACATCCCTCTGACATTCACTGCACGCTGAGAGGAAAACCGGGCTCCAACTTGCTGCGGAGCGCATATCAACGTAGAATCTAGCACAAACTTACTTCACCACCTCCATCGGAGGCAAAGTTTGTAAAACTGAATTGTGGGTGTGGTGAGGGGTGTATTTATAGGCATTTTGAGGTTTGGGAAACTTTGCCCCTCCTGGTAGGAATGTATATCCCATACGTCACTAGCTCATGGACTCTTGCTAATTACATGAAAGAAATAGTACTACTTAACACACCACTCCTATCTAGTGGCACATTAGATTGCACGCGCAGTGCCCCAAATTTGAAGGAGGAGGACCGACCAAGCATATTTTTCCATCTCCCGGTTCCTAAAATCGATGCCATATACACGTCCCCTGATAGGGGACGTAACAGGGATTAAACTGATAGGAATAGTACTACTTAACACACCTTATAATAACGCAGAGAGAGGCAACGCAGAGAGAGGAGTCTGAAGAAGAGGAGTCAGAGGAGGAAGGTGGCTTTGAGGAGGTGGAAGACCAAACACAGCAGGCGTCCCAGGGGGCTTATTGTCACCTTTCGGGGACCCTTGGTGTTGTACGTGGCTGGATGGAAGAAGAGACCTTCAATGACATCAGTGAGGACAAGGAACGGGACATGGCTAGCTTGGTATCCAACCTTGTGCAAATGGGGAGTTTGCGGTGCGTTAAACGGGGAGTTTGGTCTGTCACTGTGAAGCGGGCGTAACCCTTACACTACCTGATCGATACAACATCATACCTGATGTTTTAAAGCACGTTATTCGAAACAATTTAGGAATGTTAGGTGATTTATGCCCTTTATGGATTAAAACCAGACTCTGCATCAACTATGTAATTTTCCATGGGAGTTTTGCCATGGATCCCCATCCAGCATGCCACAGTCCAGGTGTTAGTCCCCTTGAAACAACTTTTCCATCACTATTGTGGCCAGAAAGAGTCCCTGTGGGTTTTAAAATTCGCCTGCCTATTGAAGTCTATGGCGGTTCGCCCGTTCGCGAACTTTTGCGGAAGATCGCGTTTGCGAACGGAAAATTTTATGTTTGCGACATCACTAATAGTAACGTTGATTTAGAAGTCATATCAGCATTCCAAGATTTAAGCAATAAAGCTCTTCTAGGTAAAATAACTAAAGACATATATCTAACATCAATTCAAATAACATCAAAAATGGCATCACAAATTAAATTATTAGCATATTGAATTAGCTTAACAATGCTATACACATTATGATCTGGTACTTGTTGCGCTAAAGTTTCCAACCAAAACGTTGAAGCAGCAGCAACATCAGCCAAAGAAAAAGCAGGCCTAAGAAGATGACCTGAACATAAATAAGCCTTCCTTAGATAAGATTCAAGCTTCCTATCTAAAGGATCTTTAAAAGAAGTACTATTTGCCGTAGGAATAGTAGTACGCTTTGCAAGAGTAGAGATGGCATCAGGAACTGGAAAAACCTCTGGAATAACTACATGAGGTTTAAAACCGAATTTAAACCTTTACTGGTTTTAATATCAAGAGGACTAGTCTCCTCCATATCTAATGCAATCAACACCTCCTTTAATAAGGAACAAATATACTCCATTTTAAATAAGTATGAAAATTTGTCAGTGTCAATATCTGAGGCAGAATCGTCTGAACCAGATAGCTCCTCATCAGAGATAGATAAATCAGAATGCTGTCGGTCATTTAAAAATTCATTGAATGTATGAGAAGTTTTAAAAGACCTTTTACGTTTATTAGAAGGTGGTATAACAGACAGAGCCTTCTGAATAGAATTAGAAACACATTCTCTCACATTAACAGGAATATCCTGAACATTAGATGTTGAAGGAACAACAACAGGTAATGGATTACTACTAATGGAAATATTGTCTGCGTTTGAAAGTTTATCATGACAACTAACACAAACTACAGCCGGAGGAACAGTTACCACAAGTTTACAACAAATGCACTTAGCTTTGGTAGAACCGACATCAGGCAGCAGGATTCCAGAAGTAGATTCTGAGACAGGGTCTGATTGAGACATCTTGCAATATGTAATAGAAAAAATAACATATAAAGCAAAATTATCAATTTCCTTATATGACAGTTTCAGGAATGGGAAAAAATGCAAACAAAATAAGCCTCTGGAAACCAGAAGCAAAATGAAATAAGGACTTAAATAATCTGGCGTCAAAAATCTGGCACCAAGTATGATGCCCACAACTGACAAAATATTTTTTGGCACCAAGAACGTCTGCAACAAACAGGAGCGTCATAGATGACGCAACTACGTGAAAACTCTCGGCGCCAACTAAGACGCCGGAAATGACGAAATTACGTCAAACGTAATTCTCGCGCCCCAAAAAATCTCGCGCCAAAAATGACGCAATAAATTAGGCTCGCGGGAGCGCAAAATGCTCTAACAGCCTGCAATTTAGAAAAGAGAGTCAATTTGAAAAATTTTCAGGTAAGAATTTTTTTTTTTTATATGCATTTCCCAAAATGAAACTGACAGTCTATAAGAAGGAAATATACTGATTAACCTGAATCATGGCAAATATAAGTACAAAACATATATTTAAAACTTTACATATAAAGTGCCAAACCATAGCGGAGAGTGTATTAAATAAAAGAAAACATACTTACCAAAAGACACTCATCTACATAAAGTAGATAGCCAAACCAGTACTGAAACGAGAATCAGTAGAGGCAATGGTATATCGTCGATCTAAAAAAGGGAGGTAGGAGATGAATCTCTACGACCGATAACAGAGAACCTATGAAATAGATCCCCGTTAGTATGACCATTGTATTCAATAGGTAATACTCCCTTCACATCCCTCTGTCATTCACTGCACTCTGAGAGGAACCGGGCTTCAGCATGCTGAGAAGCGCATATCAACGTAGAAATCTAGCACAAACTTACTTCACCACCTCCATAGGAGGCAAAGTTTGTAAAACTGAATTGTGGGTGTGGTGGGGGGTGTATTTATAGGCATTTTGAGGTTTGGGAAACTTTGCCCCTCCTGGTAGGAATGTATATCCCATACGTCACTAGCTCATGGACTCTTGCCAATTACATGAAAGAAACAAGACAGGCAGACCTAAACAGAAGGCACCACTACCGCTTGAAAAACCTTTCTCCCAAAAGAATCCTCAGCCGAGGCAAAAAAAATCAAATTTGAAAAAAGTATGCAAAGAGTACCTAGTTGCAGCCTTGCAAAACTGTTCCACAGAAGCTTCATTTTTGAAAGCCCAAGAAGAGGAGACAGCCCTCATGGAATGAGCTGTAATTCCCTCAGAAGACTGCTGACCAGCAATCTCATAAGCAAAATTAATTATACTTCCCACCCAGAGGAAAAGAGAAGTAGCAGAATCCTTCTGACCTAACACATTCCAAAATGATGAGGACTGGTGAAAAACCTTAGTCGACTGAAGATAAAATATAAAAGCACGCACAATATCCAAGTTGTGCCACAAACATTTCTCATGATAAGAAGGATTAGGATATAGAAAAGGAACAACTATATCCTGATTAATATTTCTATCTGAAACTACTTTAGGAAGAAAACCCAACTTAGTACAAACAACCGTAAACCTAATCTGAATTTCTATACTAGGGCAGTAAAATGTTAGGAAAATGCAGCAACGCCCACCTTACAATTTCCCAGCTGCGTTAAAGCCACCACTACTCTACTCAAGAGATTAACGTGGACTACGGCTAAACCCCAAAAATATTGCTTGTAGCAAAATAAATCCAAATTTCTAAAGACACCAGAACTTCACCTCCCCCACTGACAAAGGCAAAGAGAATGAGTGGGGATTGTGGAAGGGGGGGGGGGGTGAAACTTAAAAGCTTTGCTGTAGTGCACTTTGCCTCCTCCTTCTGGCCAGGAGTAATATTCCCACTAGTAATTGATGACGTTGTGGACTCTACATATCTGAGGAAAGAAATGCTGAATTCAAAAACCTTCCTGAAATTGCAAAGTCTTCCTTAAAGCAGAAAGGTTTGAGACTGCACACAATCATTGCTTCTTGGCCGGAAAGGGCTTACCACATCCTCTGCCTCTGCCCTGACAACCAGATCTACCCTCTTATGAAGAAAAGTAGTCTTGTACAAAGGACTTATAATTTTAGTACTGAGAGCATTGTTTATGAATAAAAGAGGAACACATGAGCTCTGGAAGCATGTGAAAGAAAAGGGCTCTTACCTCCTGTTCTCTTAAATATCGAATTATCCAATTTCTTTCCAAAAAGCACATTAGCTTTGGAGGCAGAATCAGACCCCCAATGACGAAGCCACAAGGCTCTATTCTTACCAAATTAGCAGTGAACATAAACTTGGCATTGAACTGCAACATTTCAGAGGCAGCAGAGAAACAAAAAGAAGTAACTTTCTTCAAACAAAAAGGTGCAACATTCTCATTTTCTGGCATAGTATGAGACAAATTAGACTAAACATTGGTAGCTTTGAGAACATAAAATACAGCAAGAAGAGGATAAAACAAGGCTCCCTGTTGAAGGTAAACTTTTCAAATTTGGTTCCATTTGTTCTATCCATTAAATATTTAAAGGAACCAGCATCATCAGCGGAAAGTGTCATCTTTTTTGATAATCTAATAATTGCAGCATCCATTTAAGTGCAATAGAAAACTGGATATGCTAAAGCTTTTTTTCAAGGTAAAGTTCTTAAAAAAATTCTCAGGTATTTCAAGCTGCTTTTCAGGTTTAGAAATATATGTTAAATACCTAGACTTTAAAGCATCAGAGACAGGAAAATATTTATCAGCTCCAGAACCTGAATTAAACCTGATGAAATTTGAGGTAATTCAGCTTCGATTACCCGGAGTTACCTTGATTCCTTTAGTAAAATCAGAAATAGTTTCAGTGTCAAATAAAATAGGTGTATCGGTATCAGGAGTTTCCCCTTCAGAAGCAGAATCAAAGTATTGAAAATTATCCATAGAGCCCTCAGGTCTAAAAGAAAAGTTTCCACCTTATATTTCTCCAATACATACTTTATCTTGCCAGCAAGGATTTGCACATAGGGAACAGGTGAGCATAGGCTGGGCTTCATGACAAAAGAAAAATAAAAGTACATAAAAAAAGTAATAAATGATATAATAGTATGCACATCATGAAAAAATAAAAACATGACATTAGGTAATAGCAGAAAAACATACCATCTGGATCTCCTTAGGTAGTTGTAGGCTGAGGGACTTCAGGTTCCATAATAGAAAATAAACTGTATGCAAAAGATTAATAACAGTTCCCATGCTGCCAAAGGCTTTTAAAAAAAACAAATTATGCTTACCTGATAATTTAATTTCTATCTGTACGAGGAGAGTCCACGGCTTCATTCATGACTTGTGGGAATATAGAACCTGGCCACCAGGAGGAGAAAAAGACACCCCAGCCAAAGGCTTAAATACCTCCCCCACTCCCCTCATCCCCCAGTGATTCTGCTGAGGGAACAAGGAACAGTAGGAGAAATATCAGGGTATAAATGGTGCCAGAAGAAAAAAAAAAGAAATTTAGGTCCGTCCAATGGAGAACTGGGCGGGAGCTGTGGACTCTCCTCGTATAGATGGAAACGAAATCATCAGATAAGCATAATTTATGTTTTCCATCTTAATACGAGGAGAGTCCACGGCTTCATTCATTACTTTTGGGAATACAAATACCCAAGCTATAGAGGACACAGAATCAAAACAGGAGGGTAAAAAAGAGGCGGACCCTAGTCTGAGGGCACCACAGCCTGTGAAACCTTTCTCCCAAAATTTGATTCAGCCGAAGCAAAAATGTAAAATTTGTAAAACTATGAAAAAAGTATGTATGTAAGGAGGATCAGGGAGCCGCCTTACAAATCTGCTCCACAGAGGCCTCATTCTTGAAAGCCCAAGAAGAAGTCACAGCTCTAGTTGAGTGAGCCGTAACCCTTTGAGGAGGCTTATGTCCCGCTGTCTCATAAGCCAAGTGAATCATGCTCCTCAGCCAAAAAGATAGGGAAGTGGAAGAAGCCTTCTGCCCTTTGCGATTCCCTGAATAGACAACAAACAATGCTGAAGTCTGTCTGAAATCCTTCGTAGCCTGAAGGTAATTTTTCAAAGCTCGAACCACATCCAAGTTATGAAGTAACCGTTCCTTTGAAGAAGAAGCCGTAGGACACAAGGAAGGAACTACAATTAAAACTACGAAGGACAGCTTTATCGGCATGAAAAACCAGGTAAGGAGGCTCACATTGAAAGACAGCCAACTCAGAGACTCTGCGTGCTGAAGCAATAGCCAGTAAAAAAAGAACCTTCCAAGACAGTATCTCAATGTCAAGAGAGTGCATAGGCTCAAACGGAGCCCTCTGCAAAACCCTAAGAACCAGATTCAAACTCCAATAAAGGCCTGATTCTGGATAGAGCCTGAACAAAAGACTGTATATTAGGAAATTCTTCTTGTGTAACAACACAGATAGAGACAAAATCTGTCCCTTTAAGGAACTGGCGGAAAGTCCCTTCTCCAAACCATCCTTGAGGAAAGAAAGTATCCTGGATACTCTGACCTTATGCCAGGAATATCCACAAGTCTCATACCAGAGTAAGTAGGTCCTCCACACCTTATGATAGATGCGTCAGGTGACCAGCTTCCTGGCCTGAATGAGAGTATCAATCACACTCTCAAAAAAACCCTCTCCTGGCTAATACTAAGCATTAAATTTCCATGCATTCAGCATCAGAGAATCTAGATTTTAATGCACAAACGGGCCCTGAAGCAGCATATCCCTGCGACAGGGCAACCTCCATGGAGGAGACGATGACATCCCCACCAGATCCGCAAAACACATCCTCCACGGCCACGACGGACCATTTAGAATAGTTGATGTTTGGTCCTGCTTGAAGCGGGCCACTACTCAAGGTAGAAGTGGTAACGGTGGAAATATGTAGACTAGGTTGAATCCCCAAGGCACTGCTAAGGCATCTATCAGTACTGCCTGGGGATCCCTGGATCCGAATCTGGGTAGCTTGAAGTTGAGTCTGGATGCCATGAGATCTACCTCCAGAGTCCTCCATCTGTTGAAAATCTCCACAAACATTTCGGGGTGAAGAGACCATTCCCCAGATAAAACTATTGCCTGCTGAGAAAATCCGCTTCCCAGTTGTCCACACCTGGGATGTGGATCGCTGAGAGCAAGCAGTTGTGGGCCTCCGCCCAATCCAGAATCCAAGATACTTCCCTCATGGCTAGGGAGCTTCTCATTTCCCCCTGATGGTTGATGTAAGCCACTGAGGTAATGTTGTCCGACTAGAATCTGATGAACTGGGACGAACCTAGGAGGGGCCAAGCTCTCAAAGCGCTGAATATTGCTCAAAGTTCCAAAGGATGTTGATCGGAAGAAGCAACTTCTCCCAATTCCACCTGCCCTGTGCCTTCCTGGCACCCCAAAAAGCTCCCCATCCTGAAAGGCTTGTGTCCGTTGTCACAATCTCCCAGGATGGTCTCAGGAAGGATGTCCCCTGGGACAGCAGATCTGGACGGAGCCACCAAGAGAGGGATTCCCTCGACCGGTTGTCCAGAGAGATCTGTTGTAATAGATCCGAGTGATTGCCGCTCCATTGCCTCAGCATGCACAACTGAAAGGGTCAGAACCTGGCAAATGGAATGACATATATAATGGATACCATGAGCCCGATCACCTCCATACACCGGGGCCACAGATGGCCGTGAAGAGGCTTGAAGGGCAAGACAGCTGGAAGCAATTTTGCAACGTCTGTGGTCTGTCAGCAATAACTTTATGAATATGAAGTCTACTATCATGCCCAGGAAATCCCCTCTGGTTACTGGGAACCAGAGAACTCTTTCCTAAGTTTATCTTGTTGTCCAGATAAGGTGCTACTGCAATACCTCTGGATCTGGCCCCCGCAAGCAAAGCTCCCAGAACTTTTGTGAAGACTCTTGAAGCAGCAGCCAGACCAAAGGGGAGAGCTACAAACTGGAAGTGCCGGTCCAGAAAGGCAAATCTTAGGTACTTGAAGTGATCCTTGTGTATTGGCACATGAAGGTAAGTGTCTTTCAAGTCTATCATAGTCATGAACTGACCCTCTTGAACTAAGGGCAGAATAGACCTTATCTCCATCTTGAACGATGGGACCGACTCCAAGCCTTCGCAAAAAGAGATAGTCTGCCCCCTACGAGATCCAGAGACAGATCGGGGGCCGCCCCTTCATGCCGATTTAGTCTTGGCGGGCTTCTTGTTCTGCTTTATTTCAAGACTGAGAAGGTTTCGCGGCAGGCTGCTGTCGTTGGGACTTGTCCGAACGAAAGGGACGGAAATTAGGACCCTTAGGTTTTTTCTTATCCTGCGGTAGAAAGGCACCCTTGCACCCTGTAATCGTGGATATGATAGAATCCAGGTCTGGACTGAAAAGAACCTCTTTCTTAAATGGAAGGGAAAGTAATCTAGATTTGGACGTCATGTCAGCAGACCACGACTTCAACCACAGGGCCCTCCGGGCCAGAACAGAAAAGCCTGATGTCTTAGCATTCAAGCGAATAATCTGCATATTTGCTTCACAGATAAACAAATTAGCTACCCTTAGGGCCTTAATTCTTTCCTGTATCTCATTGAGGGGAGTCTCCACCTCGATCATCTCTGAGGAAGTTTATTAGGTAACTAGGGGAGTGGTTGGTTCAGTTCACTAGTATTACCAGGGAAGCCAATATATATTCCAACTATTCAGAAATCCAAACCTTTTCCAGTCCCAAGAAGTTTAGATAAAGGGTTTTGTTTGTGTATAAAAACATTTTGTACATATGTACAATATACCCGCAATCTCTAAGTTCCTATAGGTATTTTATTCAAGCTTTAGTTTCACTGTTGTACAGTAACAAGAGATTGAGTTTCTGTTGACATGTAAATTGTATTTCCATACAATATTGTCTAAAGAGATAATTTAATTACACCTTCAATCTACGTGGCGATGCCACTTTTAAAATTCCACCAGTATTAGAGAAGAATCACCACCATCATCTAGACAAAAAGACTGGCAGGATTGGGAGTTTTGTCTTAACCCAAGCATGTGGTAACCTTTTCTAAGATACAGTCATGACAAAAACATAAAATTATGCTTACCAGATAATTTTATTTCCTTCTGTATGAGGAGACTCCACAGCATCATTCCTTACTGTTGGGAAATACTGAACCTGGCCACCAGGAGGAGGCAAAGACACCCCAGCCAAAGGCTTAAATACTCCCCCCCCCCCCCCTTCCCGCATATCCCAGTCATTCTGGCAAGGGAACAAGGAACAGTAGGAGAAATATCAGGGTATAAATCGTGCCAGAAGAGAAAACCTAATTTTGGTCCGCCCATCGGGGGTCGTGGACTCATACAGATGGAAATGAAATTATCAGGTAAGCATAATTTATGTTTTCCATCTTAATATGAGGAGAGTCCACTGTATCATTCCTTACTGTAGGGAAAACTACAGCCAAGCTCTAAAAGACACTGAATGATAACGGGAGGGGTAAAAGAGAGGTGGACTCTAATCTGAGGGCACAACAGCCTGCAAAACCTTTCTACAAAAAGCTGCTTCGGCCGAAGCAAAAACGTGAAACCCAGGCCCAAGAGGAAGCCACCGCTCTAGTGGAATGAACCGTAATCCTCTGAGGAGGTCTAAGTCCTGCTGACTCATAAACTAAGCGTATAACACTGCTCAACCAAAAAGATTAAGTCGAAGAAGCCTTCAGACCCTTATGCTTCCCAGAGTAGATAACAAACAAGGAAGAAGTTTGTCTTGAGGATAAAACTTCAAAGCTCGAACCACATCCAAATTATGTAGTAAACGTTCCATCGAAGAATGATTAGGACACAAGGAAGGAACCACAATCTCCTGATTGATGTTGCGATCAGACACAACCTTAAGAAGAAAACCCAAGCAGGTACGTAGGACAACCTTATCAATGTGGAACATCAGATAAGGAGGCTCACATTGCAAGGCATCTATTTCAGAAACTCTGCGTGCCGATGCAATAGCCAATAGAAAAAGAATCTTCCAGGACAACAATTTTAGGTCAACCGAAAGCATATGCTCAAATGAAGCCCGTTGCAAAACATTAAGAACAAAATTCAAACTTCAAGATGGAGCATTTGATCTAAACAAAGGTCTGATCCTAATCAGAGCCTTAACAAAAGATTGCACATCAGGGAGCTCTGCGAGCAAAACAAATGGGTCAGATTGTGCAGCAAAACAGATAGGGCCAAAATCTGTCTCCTCAGGGAACTGGCAGAAAGGCCCTTCTCCAGAGCCTCCTGGAGAAAAGAAAGTATCCTGGCAGCCTTAACCTTATGACAGGCTAAACCAAGTTCTTCATACCAGAATAAGTAAGCTCTCCACACCTTATAATAGATGCGACGAGTAACAGGCTTACGAGCCTGAATGAGAGTATCAATTACCCTCTCAAAGAAACCTCTCTTGGCTAGGACTAAGAATTCAATCTCCACGCAGTCAGCCTCAGGAGAATCTAGATCTTGATGAACAAAAGGACCCTGTTCCAGCAGATCCCGGCGTCAAAGTAACTTCCACAGAGGAGATGAGGACATCCCCACCAGGTCCGCGAACCAAATCCTTTGCGGCCACGATGGAGCAATCAGTATCACTGATGTCTACTCCTGCTTGATGCAGGCCACTACACGAGGAAGAAGTGGTAACTGCGGGGAAATGTAAATCAGATTGAACCTCCAAGGCACTACTAAAGCATCTATTACCTCCGATTGAGGATCCCTGGACCGCGATCCATATCTGGGTAGCATGGAATTGAGCCGGAACACCATGAGATTTATTTCCAGCGTCCCCCATTTGTTGCAAATCTCCGCAAACACCATGGAAAGGAGAGACCATTCACCTGGATGAAAGGATTGTCTGCTGAGGAATTCCCAGTTGCCTACACCCGAAATGTGGATCGCTGAGAGCAAGCATTTGTGGGCCTCGGCCCACTCCAGAATCCGAGATTGCTAGGGAGCATCTCGTCCCCCCCTGATGGTTGATGTAAGCCACCGAGGTTATGTTGTCTGATTGGAATCTGATAAACTGGGACAAATCCAGAAGAGGCCAAGCCTTCAGAGCAGATTGCCCGAAGTTTCAGAATGTTGATCGGGAGGAGAGATTCCTCTCGAGTCCACAGGCCCTGTGCCTTTCTGGAACTCCAAACAGCTTCTCATCCTGATAGACTTGCACCCATAGTCACAATCTCCCAGAATGGTCTCAAGAAGGATGTCCCTTGGGACAGGTGATATGGACAGAGCCACCAGGAGAGCGATTCTCTCGACTGGTTGTCCAGAGAAATCTGTTGAGACAGATTTGTATGATCGCCGTTACACTGTCTCAGCAGGCACAGCTGTAGTGGTCTGAGATGGAATCTGGCAAAAGGAATGATGTCCATGCTGGACACCATGAGACCAATCACCTCCATACACCGAGCCACAGAAAACCTTAAGGAGGTCTGGAGGGCAAGACAAGTGGAAGTTAGCTTCTAAAGTCTCTGGTCTGTAAGGAATATCCTCATGGATATGGAGTCTATTATAGTACGCAGGAATTCCACCCTTGTACTGGGAATAAGAGAGCTCTTTTCTAAGTTTATCTTCCATCCATGAGATCGAAGAAGAAACGAAAGAGATTTTGAATGGTCTTCCGCCATACGACAAGATGGTGTTTGAACCAGAATATCGTTCAAGTATGGAACTACTGTTATACCTCTGGTTCTGGCAATTGCAAGCAGAGCCCATAGAACCTTTGTAAAAACTCTGAGCAGTAGCTAGACTAAACAGAAGTGCTATAAACTGAAAGTGCTGGTCCAGGAACGCAAACCGTAGGAACTTGAAGTGTTCCTTGTGTATTGGAACGTGAAAGTAAGCATCCTTCAGAACTAGAGTGGTCATGAACTGTCCTTCCTGAACTAACGGAAGGATGGACCTTATTGTCCCCATCTTAAACGAGGGGACAGATAGGAATTTGTTTAAGCACATTAGGTCCAGAATCGGGCGTAAAGTTTCCTCCTTTGGGACCACAAAAAGGCTTGAATAGTATCCCAAACCTCTTTCTGCGAGAGGTACCAGGAAAAGGCTTCTCTTTTTTCTGGCCTGGAAGACAGGTTTGATAGGGGGAATCTGTCCCTGGGTGGATGAGACTTGAAACCTATCTTGTATCCCTGAGCGATGATCTCCAGGACCCACGAGTCTTGCACATCCCAAACCAAGCGTCTGGAAAGAAACAACAGTCTGCCCCCTACGTGATCCAGAACCGGATCGGGGGTCATCCCTTCATGCCGATACTGTCTCCGCGGGCTTCTTGCTCTGCTTGGATTTATTCCAAGACTGAGCCAGCTTCCAAGCACTCTTGGATTGCTCGGGGTGTGCAGAGGGCTGCTGACGTTGGGATTTATCAGAACAAAAGGAACAAAAATTAGGACCTTGTCCCTTAGGCTTGTTCCTCTTATCCTGCGGTAAAAAGGCACTTTTGCCTCCAGTAACAGTGGAGATAATTGAGTCCAGGCCTGTACCAAATAAAATCTTTCCCTTAAAGGGGAGGGAAATAAGTCTGGACTTCGAAGTCATGTCCGCAGACCAGGACTTAAGCCACAGTACCCTACGGGCTTGAACAAAAAAAAACTGAAGCCTTAGCATTTAGGCAAATAATTTGCATATTTGCATCACAAATAAAAGAGTTAGCAACCCTTAAGGCCTTAATTCATTCCTGGATCACGTCAAGGGGACCCTCTACCTCGATCAACTCAGATAAGGAGTCGCACCAGTAGGTAGCCGCTCCAGCAACTGCTGCTGCCAGTTGAAACAAATATCCCATATGTTGAAACATGTTCTTAAAGGAAGGCCAAGGGAAAAAGGAAGAACCAATCCTTTCCCATTTATTCTTAATAATGTTCGCCATCTTTACAGGAACCGTGAAAGTTTGTGGTACAACCCTGTCCTCGTAGACCTTATCTAATTTAGGAAACAAAGGTTCGCAAGGCAATTTGGGCTCTGGAACCTCTAATGAAGCCAAAACTTCCTTCAACAGAAAGAGTAAATGTTCACCCAGAAATCTAAAGTCTGGTTCCTCCGCAGCTGGAGGTTTAGAGGCAGCAGACGACCCAGAATATGCGCCCTCTGAAGTATCAGAGGCACCTTCATTATCGGATAATCTTGTATCAGATAAATCCAAACTAGTTAATGACCCCTGGGAAGGATAGCAATACTTGACCTTTCACTTGCGCTTAGCAGGGCGAGGTAAAGCACTAAAGGCCGCAGACACCGCCATTTGTAACTGCGCAGTAAAGTCTGGCGGTAAAAGGCCCCCTCCAGATGGAGAATTAGGAGTGCTACGGGAAGCTGCATGTGTACTAGGAGATGACTGTAGGTTGCGCACCTCACGGGACGTTGACTCCTTAGGAGGTACATGGCTCAGTGGTATCAAACATATTAACCTTCTTTGACATGATTACTTAATCAAGGCATGTGGAACATAAATGAGCGGGCGGGTATACCGTGGCCTCCTCACAATATAGAGATGGTATTAGACTTAGGTAAAGAGGGAGTGCCCTCTAACATATCAGAATCCTCCATAGCTTGCGCTTACAATGCAGACTATTGATTAATAAGAAAAAAACAGCACCTTTATACCCCCCAATGGCTGGGGCACTCACCACCTCCTATGAACCAGGCAAAACAGAGAAATTACTTTTTCTCCGGTAACCAGCACGGTCAAGAAAGAGGAAATAAAATCTTACCACACCCGGTCACATGGTGGGCAATGCAGGCCCGCCCCTGCTATAAGAGCAAAAAAAGTGTGCCAAGCATTTAAAGCTGCGCAGCTCAAAAGAAAGTAAAAACCTGAACGTTCCAACATCTGCCTGAGCCCAAAAAAACATCTCACACATGTCACAGCATAATCAAATATATTTTTCTGATTAATCCCCACTGTTCAATAATCCCCCTCAGGAAATATTAACCCTTGATTCCATACAGATAAAAGGAGCCACACTGTGACCCTGTCTTCTGGCGTTATCATATGTATAAACAAATTCAACAATCTTACCGGAATCTATGCCGTGGAACAGAAACACAGCCTCTCAAGTGTGACAGTCTTGTAGCATCGCTCCTGGCATGGACTTGAGTGATGGAAGTAGGCAGTGAAACTCGTCAACACCGATTGCTTAAGAGCTGTTAATACGAGTCTGGATGGGTTCGCAGAAAGACTCTCCCTGCATCTACAGACTCTAACTTTTGTCAAAGCTCTCACTGAGAGGCTGAAAAGACTACTTAAAACTCAAATATCATTTTAAAGGGTAGATAACCATTATAAGGAACTACTCTGAATACCAGAGGCAGAACGTTTTGATATTTTCAGCAATAAGATTTTTTTTTAGTGAAATTTTTTCTGCAGTGTCTAACTACACACACACACATACATACATATATATATATATATATATATATATATATATATATATATATATATATATACAAACAAATATATACCTACATATACACACACATTATATATATATATATATATATATATATATATATATATATATATATATATATATATATACATATATACACACACACACACACATATATATATATACATAAATACAGACACAAACACATATATACATACGCATAAACACATACATATACACACACATACATATACACAAACATTTATTAAAGAAGAAAAAAATCTGTCTCCTTAAAGTATTTTGGTTGGCTCCTAGACTTAAAAACATAATTTATGTAAGAACTTATCTGATAAATTCATTTCATTCATATTAGCAAGAGTCCATGAGCTAGTGACGTATGGGATATACATTCCTACCAGGAGGGGCAAAGTTTCCCAAACCTTAAAATGCCTATAAAAACACCCCTCACCACACCCACAATTCAGTTTAACGAAAAGCCAAGAAGTGGGGTGATAAGAAAGGAGCGAAAGCATCAAAAATAAGGAATTTGGAGGGGCGGAGCCGGCCGTCGAGAGTAATGGCCGCGCACTAGTGTGAGCTCCGGAAGCCGATGCCCATATCTTCATGAGGCGCAAAGCAGAATACCAGTAGCAGCCTTGTAGCCACTCGTAAACCGGTGGGGACCAGATACCGGACAAAATTAGGCGACACTAAAGACTCAGAAGACATAAATGCGCTGACTTCAATAGCGCTCAGCAATAGGGCCTAATCAACAGCGGCCATCTTTCTCCACACGGCTGTAAATTTTCAACTGCGCATGAGGCTAAAGCAGCAGTGGCAAGGGGTAATACCCGATTAAGGACTTTACCGGACAAAAAACTGGCCAAAGGTAATTACGGCAGTTGCCGATGGGGGTTTAAAAAAAACAAAAAATCAGCACAAATGAAACTTCTGGGGACTCTTTGAAAAAAGCATATGACGAGGTACTATAACACGAGGGGCTAAGAGCTAGAAATCTTCACTAACCCAATTCACCTGCAGCCACATAGTGATGACACAATCAAGTGTCAACTGGTAGATCACACTAACTAGGTTACCTACAGAGATGTAACAGACGCTTCTTAACCTGATCACAGCCCACTCCGTGGGGGAGATTCTATAGTACCCACCAGCACTAGATGCTGAAAAGACCCTACATAAAATACCCTTCACTCATCTACAGATTTATTGAAATTTTAATAAACCAACAAGCACCTATTAAAGAGGAATAGAGATGTCACCAAAGAGAGCATCAAAAGTAGGCAAAGACATTAAAAAACATGCTGCTGCACACAGCTCGGTGAGCTCCTTTTTTAAAATGCCAGACACCCAACATTCTAGTTTGACAGCAGAACCATCACAACAACCCACAGGATCTGCATCAAGCAGTGAAGATAGCGACACAGACACTCCAGTTCAGCTTTCTAAAGCGTTCCTGGCCACCATACCTTCTAAGAATGACCTTGACAATATTGTGGTAAAAGTCAGAGAGTGTATCAAAGAGGAGATGGCTAGCTTGAGAAAAGATATCACAGAAGTGGGAAATCGGGTTGAAACGCTAGAGGAAGATGTAGAATTTAACCAATCTGAGATATCCACATTGCAAAATACCACACAGACACACGACTTATTAATTATGCAGCTACAGGACAAACTGGAGGACCTGGAGAACAGGGAACGCCGCCAGAATCTACGTGTTAGAGGGATTCCAGAATCTGTCTTACCAAACACCATCCCTGAGTTCCTGAAAGGCCTTTTTGTGTCGCTACTGGGCTCCACAACCGAGGTGGACATGGAAATAGATAGAGCTCACAGAGCGCTCAGGCCTAAACCGGCAGATCAAGCACCACCACGCGATGTGGTCCTTAGAATTAAAAGCTATCAAACGAAAGAAGAAATACTTAAAGCGGCTAGACAGATTAAGGACATAACCTTCCAAAATTTCCATCTGCAGATATTTGCGGACCTAGCCCCCCGCACTTTACAGAGACGCCGGGAATTCCAACCGCTAACATCTATGCTCAGAGCCAAAGCTATTCCATATAGGTGGGGGTTCCCCTGCTTTCTCAACGTTTCCTATAAAGGAGTAAAACACATCTGCAAAACACCGGAGGAAATCCCAGAAGTATGTGCAACTATGGGGCTGGACCCCCCACCCTCTGTGGCAACCGGGGGTAACCCTGAATACACTGGACCAACGAACCCCACAAGACCATTGAAACCGCCTTGGCAAAAACAAAGACCCAGGAAGACTGGGAAGATGCAGGAGGTTCTAAATTCAGATAACACCTGAAGATCCAACTCTACAACTGGGTGAGGTAGATTCACACTCTTTGCAGAGGTAGACCAAGATGAACATTTGGCCCTCTCTTTTTCCTTATAGTCAGAAATATTTAAGTTCCAAAAATGGTTTACTTGTTAAAGATCTAAAGAGAAAGAACTTATTGACTGCTACACCACATAAGACTATCTAGTTCTCTAAATGTTCATTAATATAAAATGGGATAGGCTATTCTTTCCCTATTGAGTGACATTTTATGTCATTTTACTTGTTTTTGTTTAGGTTTATATTGTTGTTTTGTTGTTTGTTTGTTGTTTCTTCCCACAGGATACAGAGACATGCTAAACTGCTTTACATGAGGTTTATTCACACCATAACATTAGCGAGAACACCTCTTTGTCAACATGATAAGATCAGAGTCACAAAGTTCCCTACTACATCTCCCCATAGGTCAGCCCTGGGTATTCGCTGAACTATGACAAGCAGAAAACAGGTTAGATTCATGTCACAGAATGTTAGAGGGTTTAACAATCCCCACAAGAGGCGGGTGGCTTTTGCTGACATTACACATAGGCAAATTGATATATTATTTCTACAAGAAACCCACTACTTGAAAGAACAGGAACCTAAATTCTTCACAACCCTATATCCCACCCATTATCATAGCAGCCATCCAGATAAAAAAATCTCAGGGGTCAGTATCTTAATACACAAGTCATTACCATTTCATATGCAGCAAGTGGAAAGGGACAATGAAGGGAGATATGTGGCCATACTGGGCCTGCTATATGGCAAACCAACCACGTTAGTCAATGTTTATGCCCCCAACACCCACCAGGCAACCTTTTTCCGCAATATTTTTAACAAAATTTTAGCTTTCCACAAAGGTTCATTAATTATAGGGGGCGACTTTAATACACCATTAAACCCACTTTTAGATAGTTCAACAACTCAAACCCAGCTATCGAAAAGAACGCTTAAATTTATTAGAGATGACCTACTGTTGCTAGGAGTACACGATCCATGGCGTGTTCAAAACCCTACTAGTAAAAACAGAATTTATGTTTACCTGATAAATTACTTTCTCCAACGGTGTGTCCGGTCCACGGCGTCATCCTTACTTGTGGGATATTCTCTTCCCCAACAGGAAATGGCAAAGAGCCCAGCAAAGCTGGTCACATGATCCCTCCTAGGCTCCGCCTACCCCAGTCATTCGACCGACGTTAAGGAGGAATATTTGCATAGGAGAAACCATATGGTACCGTGGTGACTGTAGTTAAAGAAAATAAATTATCAGACCTGATTAAAAAAACCAGGGCGGGCCGTGGACCGGACACACCGTTGGAGAAAGTAATTTATCAGGTAAACATAAATTCTGTTTTCTCCAACATAGGTGTGTCCGGTCCACGGCGTCATCCTTACTTGTGGGAACCAATACCAAAGCTTTAGGACACGGATGAAGGGAGGGAGCAAATCAGGTCACCTAAATGGAAGGCACCACGGCTTGCAAAACCTTTCTCCCAAAAATAGCCTCAGAAGAAGCAAAAGTATCAAACTTGTAAAATTTGGTAAAAGTGTGCAGTGAAGACCAAGTCGCTGCCCTACATATCTGATCAACAGAAGCCTCGTTCTTGAAGGCCCATGTGAAAGCCACAGCCCTAGTGGAATGAGCTGTGATTCTTTCGGGAGGCTGCCGTCCGGCAGTCTCGTAAGCCAATCTGATGATGCTTTTAATCCAAATAGAGAGAGAGGTAGAAGTTGCTTTTTGACCTCTCCTTTTACCGGAATAAACAACAAACAAGGAAGATGTTTGTCTAAAATCCTTTGTAGCATCTAAATAGAATTTTAGAGCGCGAACAACATCCAAATTGTGTAACAAACGTTCCTTCTTTGAAACTGGTTTCGGACACAGAGAAGGTACGATAATCTCCTGGTTAATGTTTTTGTTAGAAACAACTTTTGGAAGAAAACCAGGTTTAGTACGTAAAACCACCTTATCTGCATGGAACACCAGATAAGGAGGAGAACACTGCAGAGCAGATAATTCTGAAACTCTTCTAGCAGAAGAAATTGCAACTAAAAACAAAACTTTCCAAGATAATAACTTAATATCAACGGAATGCAAGGGTTCAAACGGAACCCCCTGAAGAACTGAAAGAACTAAATTGAGACTCCAAGGAGGAGTCAAAGGTTTGTAAACAGGCTTAATTCTAACCAGAGCCTGAACAAAGGCTTGAACATCTGGCACAGCGGCCAGCTTTTTGTGAAGTAACACAGACAAGGCAGAAATCTGTCCCTTCAGGGAACTTGCAGATAATCCTTTTTCCAATCCTTCTTGAAGGAAGGATAGAATCCTAGGAATCTTAACCTTGTCCCAAGGGAATCCTTTAGATTCACACCAACAGATATATTTTTTCCAAATTTTGTGGTAAATCTTTCTAGTTACAGGCTTTCTGGCCTGAACAAGAGTATCGATAACAGAATCTGAGAATCCTCGCTTCGATAAGATCAAGCGTTCAATCTCCAAGCAGTCAGCTGGAGTGAAACCAGATTCGGATGTTCGAACGGACCCTGAACAAGAAGGTCTCGTCTCAAAGGTAGCTTCCAAGGAGGAGCCGATGACATATTCACCAGATCTGCGTACCAAGTCCTGCGTGGCCACGCAGGAGCTATCAAGATCACCGACGCCCTCTCCTGATTGATCCTGGCTACCAGCCTGGGGATGAGAGGAAACGGCGGGAACACATAAGCTAGTTTGAAGGTCCAAGGTGCTACTAATGCATCCACTAGAGCCGCCTTGGGATCCCTGGATCTGGACCCGTAGCAAGGAACTTTGAAGTTCTGACGAGAGGCCATCAGATCCATGTCTGGAATGCCCCACAGCTGAGTGACTTGGGCAAAGATTTCCGGATGGAGTTCCCACTCCCCCGGATGCAATGTCTGACGACTCAGAAAATCCGCTTCCCAATTTTCCACTCCTGGGATGTGGATAGCAGACAGGTGGCAGGAGTGAGACTCCGCCCATAGAATGATTTTGGTCACTTCTTCCATCGCCAGGGAACTCCTTGTTCCCCCCTGATGGTTGATGTACGCAACAGTTGTCATGTTGTCTGATTGAAACCGTATGAACTTGGCCCTCGCTAGCTGAGGCCAAGCCTTGAGAGCATTGAATATCGCTCTCAGTTCCAGAATATTTATCGGTAGAAGAGATTCTTCCCGAGACCAAAGACCCTGAGCTTTCAGGGATCCCCAGACCGCGCCCCAGCCCATCAGACTGGCGTCGGTCGTGACAATGACCCACTCTGGTCTGCGGAATGTCATCCCTCGTGACAGGTTGTCCAGGGACAGCCACCAACGGAGTGAGTCTCTGGTCCTCTGATTTACTTGTATCTTCGGAGACAAGTCTGTATAGTCCCCATTCTACTGACTGAGCATGCACAGTTGTAATGGTCTTAGATGAATGCGTGCAAAAGGAACTATGTCCATTGCCGCTACCATCAACCCGATCACTTCCATGCACTGAGCTATGGAAGGAAGAGGAACGGAATGAAGTATCCGACAAGAGTCTAGAAGTTTTTCTGGCCTCTGTCAGAAAAATCCTCATTTCTAAGGAGTCTATTATTGTTCCCAAGAAGGGAACCCTTGTTGACGGAGATAGAGAACTCTTTTCCACGTTCACTTTCCATCCGAGAGATCTGAGAAAGGCCAGGACAATGTCCGTGTGAGCCTTTGCTTGAGGAAGGGACGACGCTTGAATCAGAATGTCGTCCAAGTAAGGTACTACAGCAATGCCCCTTGGTCTTAGCACAGCTAGAAGGGACCCTAGTACCTTTGTGAAAATCCTTGGAGCAGTGGCTAATCCGAAAGGAAGCGCCACGAACTGGTAATGTTTGTCCAGGAATGCGAACCTCCGGAACCGATGATGTTCCTTGTGGATAGGAATATGTAGATACGCATCCTTTAAATCCACCGTGGTCATGAATTGACCTTCCTGGATGGAAGGAAGAATAGTTCGAATGGTTTCCATCTTGAACGATGGAACCTTGAGAAACTTGTTTAAGATCTTGAGATCTAAGATTGGTCTGAACGTTCCCTCTTTTTTGGGAACTATAAACAGATTGGAGTAGAACCCCATCCCTTGTTCTCTTAATGGAACGGGATGAATCACTCCCATTTTTAACAGGTCTTCTACACAATGTAAGAATGCCTGTCTTTTTATGTGGTCTGAGGACAACTGAGACCTGTGGAACCTCCCCCTTGGGGGAAGTCCCTTGAATTCCAGAAGATAACCTTGGGAGACTATTTCTAGCGCCCAAGGATCCAGAACATCTCTTGCCCAAGCCTGAGCGAAGAGAGAGAGTCTGCCCCCCACCAGATCCGGTCCCGGATCGGGGGCCAACATTTCATGCTGTCTTGGTAGTAGTGGCAGGTTTCTTGGCCTGCTTTCCCTTGTTCCAGCCTTGCATTGGTCTCCAAGCTGGCTTGGCTTGAGAAGTATTACCCTCTTGCTTAGAGGACGTAGCACTTTGGGCTGGTCCGTTTCTGCGAAAGGGACGAAAATTAGGTTTATTTTTTGCCTTGAAAGGCCGATCCTGAGGAAGGGCGTGGCCCTTGCCCCCAGTGATATCCGAGATAATCTCTTTCAAGTCAGGGCCAAACAGCGCTTTCCCCTTGAAAGGAATGTTAAGTAGCTTGTTCTTGGAAGACGCATCAGCCGACCAAGATTTCAACCAAAGCGCTCTGCGCGCCACAATAGCAAACCCAGAATTCTTAGCCGCTAACCTAGCCAATTGCAAAGTGGCGTCTAGGGTGAAAGAATTAGCCAATTTGAGAGCATTGATTCTGTCCATAATCTCCTCATAAGGAGGAGAATCACTGTCGACCGCCTTTATCAGCTCATCGAACCAGAAACATGCGGCTGTAGCGACAGGGACAATGCATGAAATTGGTTGTAGAAGGTAACCCTGCTGAACAAACATCTTTTTAAGCAAACCTTCTAATTTTTTATCCATAGGATCTTTGAAAGCACAACTATCCTCTATGGGTATAGTGGTGCGTTTGTTTAAAGTGGAAACCGCTCCCTCGACCTTGGGGACTGTCTGCCATAAGTCCTTTCTGGGGTCGACCATAGGAAACAATTTTTTAAATATGGGGGGAGGGACGAAAGGAATACCGGGCCTTTCCCATTCTTTATTAACAATGTCCGCCACCCGCTTGGGTATAGGAAAAGCTTCTGGGAGCCCCGGCACCTCTAGGAACTTGTCCATTTTACATAGTTTCTCTGGGATGACCAACTTGTCACAATCATCCAGAGTGGATAATACCTCCTTAAGCAGAATGCGGAGATGTTCCAACTTAAATTTAAATGCAATCACATCAGGTTCAGCTTGTTGAGAAATGTTCCCTGAATCAGTAATTTCTCCCTCAGACAAAACCTCCCTGGCCCCATCAGACTGAGTTAGGGGCCCTTCAGAAATATTAATATCAGCGTCGTCATGCTCTTCAGTATCTAAAACAGAGCAGTCGCGCTTACGCTGATAAGTGTTCATTTTGGCTAAAATGTTTTTGACAGAATTATCCATTACAGCCGTTAATTGTTGCATAGTAAGGAGTATTGGCGCGCTAGATGTACTAGGGGCCTCCTGAGTGGGCAAGACTCGTGTAGACGAAGGAGGGAATGATGCAGTACCATGCTTACTCCCCTCACTTGAGGAATCATCTTGGGCATCATTGTCATTGTCACATAAATCACATTTATTTAAATGAATAGGAATTCTGGCTTCCCCGCATTCAGAACACAGTCTATCTGGTAGTTCAGACATGTTAAACAGGCATAAACTTGATAACAAGTACAAAAAACGTTTTAAAATAAAACCGTTACTGTCACTTTAAATTTTAAACTGAACACACTTTATTACTGCAAATGCGAAAAAACATGAAGGAATTGTTCAAAATTCACCAAATTTTCACCACAGTGTCTTAAAGCCTTAAAAGTATTGCACATCAAATTTGGAAGCTTTAACCCTTAAAATAACGGAACCGGAGCCGTTTTTAACTTTAACCCCTTTACAGTCCCTGGTATCTGCTTTGCTGAGACCCAACCAAGCCCCAAGGGGAATACGATACCAAATGACGCCTTCAGAAAGTCTTTTCTAAGTATCAGAGCTCCTCTCACATGCGACTGCATGCCATGCCTCTCAAAAACAAGTGCGCAACACCGGCGCGAAAATGAGGCTCTGCCTATGCTTTGGGAAAGCCCCTAAAGAATAAGGAGTCTAAAACAGTGCCTGACGATATTATTATATCAAAATACCCAGATAAAATGATTCCTCAAGGCTAAATATGTGTTAATAATCAATCGATTTAGCCCAAAAAAAGTCTACAGTCTTAATAAGCCCTTTTTGAAGCCCTTATTTACAATCGTAATAAACATGGCTTACCGGATCCCAGAGGGAAAATGACAGCTTCCAGCATTACATCGTCTTGTTAGAATGTGTCATACCTCAAGCAGCAAGAGACTGCTCACTGTTCCCCCAACTGAAGTTAATTGCTCTCAACAGTCCTGTGTGGAACAGCCATGGATTTTAGTGACGGTTGCTAAAATCATTTTCCTCATACAAACAGAAATCTTCATCTCTTTTCTGTTTCTGAGTAAATAGTACATACCAGCACTATTTCAAAATAACAAACTCTTGATTGAATAATAAAAACTACAGTTAAACACTAAAAAACTCTAAGCCATCTCCGTGGAGATGTTGCCTGTACAACGGCAAAGAGAATGACTGGGGTAGGCGGAGCCTAGGAGGGATCATGTGACCAGCTTTGCTGGGCTCTTTGCCATTTCCTGTTGGGGAAGAGAATATCCCACAAGTAAGGATGACGCCGTGGACCGGACACACCTATGTTGGAGAAAGTTTTACTTTTTATTCAGCATCTAAGCGTTCCCATTCACGCATTGACTATATCCTCATAGACCACCTAACTATATCTTCAGTCACACATACTGATATCTCCCCCACTGCATGGTCAGACCATTCTGCTGTCATATGTACCACACAATGGACTTCCCTTCCTTTTAGGCCCTTCCAATGGCGTTTTGATGACGCCCTACTTAATGATGCTCCTACTTTTCAACAAATAAATGCAGCACTAACTGAATACTTCTCAAGCAACAATACACCGGACATTGCCCCAAATATTCTGTGGGAAGCCCATAAATGCTTTCTAAGAGGTGAGATAATAAAAATTAAGGCCGCACAAAAAAAACATCTTAGAACATGCCATAAAGATCTCACCGACAAATTCCAGCAGCTTGATAGGTCCCATACACTGAACCCCCAAGATACATCACTAAAATCCAAAAGAGATCAAGCTAAAAGCAACCTTATGACATTCTTAAAACACACGGCACAAACACAAGCTTTAAAACTAAGACAGAAGTTTTTTGTGGAAGGTAATAGACCTGGCAAATTACTGGCGAGAGCGCTTAAAACTAGGCAAGCCACGCACTTTATCGCCACACTACAAGATGAGAACAGAGACACCACAGTAGACTCTTACAAAATAGCTGAGATATTTAGAGGCTATTATGCGGCCCTTTATAATTTGATCCCCAATAGAAATAAAGAGAACCATAGAGCACAATGCCTTGAGTACCTAGACCGGATAACTGTACCAACTATCCCATCTGACGACCTAGAGTCCCTCACCGCCCCAATCTCAGTAGAGGAGATTAATACAGCAATACAGTCCTTGAAGGCAGGGAAGAGTCCAGGTCCTGATGGACTCACAAACTCCTATTACAAAAAGTTTAAACACCTGTTGTTACCACATCTACTCTCTGTCTTTAATCAGATCGACCAAGAACCTAAGCTTCCACATTCCATGCTTGAAGCTATAGTGACTGTCATACCTAAACCAGGTAAAGACCCCACAATCCCCTCAAACTACCGCCCGATCTCACTTCTCAATGTAGACGTGAAGATCTACGCGAAGATCCTAGCCACCAGAATCAATAAATTCTTACCCCTGCTGATTCATCCAGACCAGGTGGGCTTTGTGCCGCAGAGAGAGGAAAAAGACAATACCGTAAAGGTACTTCAATTAATGCAATACGCTACTAATCACAACATACCCTCTATTCTACTTTCAACTGACGCTGAAAAAGCTTTTGACAGACTGGACTGGACCTTTCTGACTTTGACTTTAAAAAAATTCGGCTTCCCTGACAGCTTCATCTCCAGAATATTTGCCCTCTACTCTAACCCGACGGCCAAAATTAAAGTAAATGGGATCCTATCTACCTCATTTACTATATCAAATGGCACCAGACAAGGCTGCCCATTATCCCCTCTACTATTTGTCCTTTCAATGGAAATTCTAGCCACAAACCTACGACATAACCCTGATATTCACGGATTTAACATAAGCACCACACACCATAAACTTGCACTATACGCAGACGATTTACTGTTGACTCTAACGCGCCCATTCATGTCTCTCTCTGCGGTTCAGAGCTCCCTGGCGGAGTTTGGCAGGTGCTCCAATTATTCGGTCAATCATACTAAATCAGAAATCCTTCCTATTAACCTAAATAACACAGATATTCAAAAACTTCAGTCCCAAGTACCCTTAAGTAGCTTTAAAATATTTAGGTATCCACCTTACCAGCGACAAACAAAAACTAATTGATCTGAACTATGAAACTTTAATGGCCAGTATCCATGGGGACACATCCTTATGGTTACACAAACAAATATCGTGGCTGGGCAGAATTGGGGTAACTAAAATGACCATTCTCCCTAAGATACTCTATCTATTTCAGACTCTCCCTATCCCGCTCCCGGAAGCATATGTTTCTAGGCTTCAGACAGTACTGAATTCATATATCTGGAGAAAACGCCCACCCAGAATTGCCAGAACTACCCTTTACTTACCAAAAAAATTTGGGGGGCCTGGAAGAACAAGACTTATCTAAATACCGAAGTGCAGTGTTTCTGAGAAGAATAGTAGATTGGTGCACACTCCCCTTAAATTATAATAGACTTTGGGTTACACTGGAACATGATCTCACTAAATCCGTTCAATTAGGGTCATACTGTTGGCAACCCAGGGGAAACCAACCGCTATTGACTAAAGAATACCCGATAATAAAAGAAACATTCGAAGTATGGCTACAAGTGCTCCATAGGCATAAACACATATCTACGATCCCCTCTCCCTTGACAACTGCACTGTCTAATGCTGACTTCCCAATAGGGATATCCTTAACGCCGAAAGTACAGAGTGGTTTAGACTGTCTGCTCCCATTATACACTTTAATTGATGAGGGAAAACTGGTCTCCAGACAACATCTAGAAGAGCTGTCTACCACACGTTTTACAAATTGGTTAAGATACTTACAGCTTAAACACTTTATAGACTCCCATGGACACAAACATCTGATCATAAGAGACCGTACCACACTAGAGAAATATTGCACTCAAGACTTTCCACAGACACATATGATCTCCTCTCTATATCAACTATTACTCATACCTCAAGAACCTTTAAAATCACCAACAATCAGCTCATGGCATAAAGAACTCCCATAGACTCTTACAGAACAAGAGTGGTTACTAGTATTTCAAAATACAGCAAAATCTGCACACTCAGCAACCTTATTAGAAACAAACTATAAATTTTTGCTACGCTGGTACCTTACTCCACATAGGCTAAAATTCATCTTCCCTGCGGCGTCAGACAGATGCTGGAGAAGATGTACAGGCAAGGGGACCCCCTTCCACATATGGTGGGAGTGCCCTAAAATAGAAAATTTTTGGAAAAGTATCAATGATGAATTATGTAAGTTGCTGAACTATGATATTCCATTAGACCCCATGGTGTATCTCTTTCACGTTACTCCTAAATTCCCCTTCAAACAGCACACAACACTCTTCCAACTGGCTATATGTAGCGCAAAACAAGTTATCCCCAGGCTATGGAAATCAGAATCCGAACCAACATTATCAATGTGGCTAGCGCAAATGAGAATTAACTTAACGTTAGAAAGGTTTTATTATTATAAAGTAGGAAGACTAGATTATTTTGCAGAAATGATGTTTTTTTGGGAATCACATTATCACCTTAGAATATAGCAAAACAAGGGGTACACATACACTGATGCGGCATTCCTCTCCCCCCCACCCTTTATCTACCTTATTTACCTTAGCTACCTTCTTGAAATTAGTAGGCCCTGACACAAGATGTTACAAGTCAAACAAATATTTTGGAAATTACTTCATATATATATATATGTGTGTGTACTTTTTAAGATGCTCACTGCATAAGAGATGAACATTGAAAACACTTCACTAACTTGAATTTCTAAGTATAATGCTCCCTAACTGTTCTGGAAAATAAATATATGACACAGTTCTCAATTGATACAGGGACCCAAGAGAAAAACTTTGTACTAAAGCAGTAACTCTGATGGACTTGAACAATATTCTACTCCCTGTTTTTGTTTTTGCTTTTCTTACTTTTGTGTATATTGTATCTATTTCTGTGGAGAAACCTTTTGTTTGTATGTGTATTTGTATTTGTCTTTTGACATTTTGTACACCTTTTGATATATCTCAATAAAGAAAAGATAAATATAAAAAAAAATAAAAAAAAAAAAATAAGGAATTTGGAATAATTGTGCTTTATACAAAAAAATCATAACCACCACAAAAAGGGTGGGCCTCATGGACTCTTGCCAATATGAAAGAAATGAATTTATCAGGTAAGTTCTTGCATAAATTATGTTTTCTTTCATGTAATTAGCAAGAGTCCATGAGCTAGTGACGTATGGGATAGCAGATACCCAAGATGTGGAACTTCCACGCAAGAGTCACTAGAGAGGGAGGGATGAAATAAAGACAGCCAATTCCGCTGAAAAAATAATCCACAACCCAAATCAAAAAGTTTTAATCTTATAATGAAAAAAACTGAAATTATAAGCAGAAGAATCAAACTGAAACGGCTGCCTGAAGTACTTTTCTACCAAAAAACTGCTTCAGAAGAAGAGAAAACATCAAAACGGTAGAATTTAGTAAAAGTATGCAAAGAAGACCAAGTTGCTGCTTTGCAAATCTGATCAACAGAAGCTTCATTCCTAAAAGCCCAGGAAGTAGAAACTGACCTAGTAGAATGAGCCATAATCCTTTGAAGCGGGGTTTTACCCGACTCCACATAAGCATGATGAATCAAAGACTTTAACCAAGACGACAAAGAAATGGCAGAAGCCTTCTGACCTTTCCTAGAACCAGAAAAGATAACAAATAGACTAGAAGTCTTTCTGAAATCTTTAGTAGCTTCAACATAATATTTCAAAGCTCTAACTACATCCAAAGAATGTAAAGATCTCTCCAGAGAATTCTTAGGATTAGGACACAATGAAGGGACAACAATTTCTCTACTAATGTTGTTAGAATTCACAACTTTAGGTAAAAATTTAAATGAAGTCCGCAACACCGCCTTATCCTGATGAAAAATCAGAAAAGGAGATTCACAAGAAAGAGCAGATAATTCAGAAACTCTTCTAGCAAAAGAGATGGCCAAAAGGAACAAAACTTTCCAGGAAAGTAATTTAATATCCAGAGAATGCATAGGTTCAAACGGAGGAGCCTGTAAAGCCATCAGAACCAAATTGAGACTCCAAGGAGGAGAAATTGACTTAATGACAGGCTTGATTCGAACCAAAGCCTGTACAAAACAATGAATATCAGGATGATTAGCAATCTTTCAGTGAAAAAGAACCGAAAGAGCAGAGATATGACCTTTCAGGGAACTTGCAGACAAACCCTTATCCAAACCATCTTGAAGAAATTGTAAAATTCTAGGAATTCTAAAAGAATGCCAAGAAATGTAAGTCTTCCAGACTCGGTAATAGATCTTCCTAGACACAGATTTACGAGCCTGTAACATAATATTAATCACTGAATCAGAGAAACCTCTATGACTAAGTATTAAGCGTTCACTCTCCATACCTTCAAATTTAATGATTTGAGATCCTGATGGAAAAATGGGCCTTGAGATAGAAGGTCTGGCCTTAATGGAAGTGTCCAAGGTTGGCAACTTGCCATCCGAACGAGATCCGCATACCAAAACCTGTGCGGCCATGCTGGAGTCACCAGCAGTACAAACTAACACTCCATTAGGATTTTGGAAATCACTCTTGGAAGAAGAACTAGAGGCGGAAAGATATAAGCAGGTTGATAATTCCAAGGAAGTGACAACGCGTCCACCGCTTCCACCTGAGGATCCCTGGATCTGGACAGATACCTGGGAAGTTTCTTGTTTAGATGAGAAGCCATCAGATCTATTTCTGGAAGCCCCCAGATTTGAACAATCTGAAGAAATACCTCTGGGTGAAGAGACCATTCGCCCGGATGTAACATCTGGCGACTGAGATAATCCGCTTCCCAATTGTCTATACCTCGGATGTGAACCGCAGAAATTAGACAGGAGCTGGATTCCGCCCATACAAGTATCCGAGATACTTCTTTCATAGCCTGAGGACTGTGAGTCCCCCCTTGATGATTGACATATGCCACTGTTGTGACATTGTCTGTCTGAAAACAAATAAACGATTCCCTCTTCAGAAGAGGCCAGAACTGAAGAGCTCTGAAAATCGCACGGAGTTCCAAAATATTGATTGGTAATCTCGCCTCCTGAGATTCCCAAACCCCCTGCGCTATTAGAGATCCCGATACAGCTCCCCAACCGGAAAGACTCGCATCTGTTGAGATCACAGTCCAGGTTGGACAAACAAAAGAGGCCCCTTGAACTAAACGATGGTGATCCAACCACCAAGTCAGAGAAGAACGAACATTGGGATTTAAGGATATTAATTGTGATATCTTTGTATAATCCCTGCACCATTGGTTCAGCATACAAAGCTGGAGAGGTCTCATGTGAAAACGAGCAAAAGGAATTGCTTCCGATGCAGCAGTCATGAGACCTAAAATTTCCATGCACAAAGCTACCGAAGGGAAAGATTGAGACTGAAGGTTTCGACAAGCTGAAACCAAATTCAGACAATATCGAAAATGGCATCACAAATGAAGTTATTAGCATGTTGAAGAAGTTTAACAATGCCATAAGCATTATGGTCTGACACTTGTTGCGCTAAAGCCTCCAACCAGAAAGTTGAAGCTGCAGTAACATCAGCCAAAGAAATAGCAGGTCTCAAAAGATTACCTGAACATAAATAAGCCTTCCTCAGAAAGGATTCAAGCTTCCTATCTAAAGGATCTTTAAATGAAGTACTATCTGCCGTAGGAATAGTAGTACGTTTAGCAAGAGTAAAAATAGCCCCATCAACTTTGGGGATTTTATCCCAAACTCTAATCTATCAAATGGCAAAAGGTACAATTTCTTAAACCTTGGAGAAGGAGTAAATGAAGTACCCAGACTATTCCATTCCCTAGAAATTACTTCTGAAATAGCATCAGGAACTGGAAAGACTTCTGGAATAACCACAGCAGCTTTAAAAACTGCATTTAAACGCTTAGTAGTTTTAATATCAAGAGGACTAGACTCCTCCATATCTAAAGCAATCAACACTTCCTTAAGTAAAGAACGAATAAACTCCATCTTAAATAAATATGAAGATTTATCAGTGTCAATATCTGAGGTAGAATCTTCTGAATCAGATAGATTCACATCAGAAATAGATAAGTCAGAATGATGGTGGTCATTTAAAAATTCATCTGAAATATGTGAAGTTTTAAAAGACCTCCTACGTTTAGTAGAAGGAGGAATAACAGACAGAGCCTTCCGAATAGATTTAGAAACAAATTCTTTAACATTAACAGGAACATCCTGAACATTAGATGTTGAAGGAACAACAACAGGTAATGGATTATTACTAATGGAAATACTATCTGATTTGATAGCTTATCATGACAACTATCACAAACAACAGCCGGAGGAACAGTTACCAAAAGTTTACAACAAATGCACTTAGCTCTGGTAGAACCGACATCAGGCAGCGCTTTTCCAGAAGTAGATTCTGATCCAGGGTCAGGTTGTGACATCTTGCAATATGTAAAAGAAAAAACAACATATAAAGCAAAATTATCAAATTCCTTAAATGGCAGTTTCAGGAATGGGAAAAAATGCAAAATGAATCAAGCTTCTAGAAAACCAGAAGCAACTTAAAAGTGAGACTGAAATAATGTCAAAAAAACTGGCGCCAAGAATGACGCCCACACTTTTTGGCGCCAAGAATGACGCCCATATTTTTTGGCGCCAAAAAAACATCCGCAATGCACATACGTAAAAAATGACGCAATAACGAAAAAACTTCCGGCGCCAACTATAACGCCGGAATTGACAAAATTTTTTGCGCCAAAAAAAGTCTCGCGCCAAAAAAAGTCTCGCGCCAAGAATGACGCAATAAATAGAAGCATTTTCTGCACCCGCGAGCCTAACAGCCCGCAATATTTGAAAAAAAAAAAGTCAATTGAAAATTGAAGGTAAGAAAAATGAAATCTATATGCATTTTCCCAAAATGAAACTGACAGTCTGAATGAAGGAATACTGAATATCGTGAATCATGGCAAATATAAGTTTAAACACATATATTTAGAACTTTACATATAAAGTGCCCAACCATAGCTTTGAGTGTCATAAATAAAAATAAGACTTACTTACCCTAAGACACTCATCTACATATAGAAGATAGCCAAACCAGTACTGAAACGAGAATCAGTAGAGGTAATGGTATATAAGAGTATATCGTCAATCTGAAAAGGGAGGTAGAAGAAATCTCTACGACCGATAACAGAGAACCTATGAAATAGATCCCCTAGAGGAAGACCATTGTATTCAAATAGGCAATACTCTCTTCACATCCCTCTGACATTCACTGCACTCAGAGGAAAACCGGGCTTCAGCCTGCTGCAAAGCGCATATCAACGTAGAATCTAGCAAAAACAGAATTTATGTTTACCTGATAAATTTCTTTCTCCAACGGTGTGTCCGGTCCACGGCGTCATCCTTACTTGTGGGATATTCTCTTCCCCAACAGGAAATGGCAAAGAGCCCAGCAAAGCTGGTCACATGATCCCTCCTAGGCTCCGCCTACCCCAGTCATTCGACCGACGTTAAGGAGGAATAATAGCATAGGAGAAACCATATGGTACCGTGGTGACTGTAGTTAAAGAAAATAAATTATCAGACCTGATTAAAAAACCAGGGCGGGCCGTGGACCGGACACACCGTTGGAGAAAGAAATTTATCAGGTAAACATAAATTCTGTTTTCTCCAACATAGGTGTGTCCGGTCCACGGCGTCATCCTTACTTGTGGGAACCAATACCAAAGCTTTAGGACACGGATGAAGGGAGGGAGCAAATCAGGTCACCTAAATGGAAGGCACCACGGCTTGCAAAACCTTTCTCCCAAAAATAGCCTCAGAAGAAGCAAAAGTATCAAACTTGTAAAATTTGGTAAAAGTGTGCAGTGAAGACCAAGTCGCTGCCCTACATATCTGATCAACAGAAGCCTCGTTCTTGAAGGCCCATGTGGAAGCCACAGCCCTAGTGGAATGAGCCGTGATTCTTTCGGGAGGCTGCCGTCCGGCAGTCTCGTAAGCCAATCTGATGATGCTTTTAATCCAAAAAGAGAGAGAGGTAGAAGTTGCTTTTTGACCTCTCCTTTTACCTGAATAAACAACAAACAGGGAAGATGTTTGTCTAAAATCCTTTGTAGCATCTAAATAGAATTTTAGAGCGCGAACAACATCCAAATTGTGCAACAAGCGTTCCTTCTTTGAAACTGGTTTCGGACACAGAGAAGGTACGATAATCTCCTGGTTAATGTTTTTGTTAGAAACAACTTTTGGAAGAAAACCAGGTTTAGTACGTAAAACCACCTTATCTGCATGGAACACCAGATAAGGAGGAGAACACTGCAGAGCAGATAATTCTGAAACTCTTCTAGCAGAAGAAATTGCAACTAAAAACAAAACTTTCCAAGATAATAACTTAATATCAACGGAATGTAAGGGTTCAAACGGAACCCCCTGAAGAACTGAAAGAACTAGATTGAGACTCCAAGGAGGAGTCAAAGGTTTGTAAACAGGCTTGATTCTAACCAGAGCCTGAACAAAGGCTTGAACATCTGGCACAGCTGCCAGTTTTTTGTGAAGTAACACCGACAAGGCAGAAATCTGTCCCTTCAGGGAACTTGCCGATAATCCTTTTTCCAATCCTTCTTGAAGGAAGGATAGAATCCTAGGAATCTTAACCTTGTCCCAAGGGAATCCTTTAGATTCACACCAACAGATATATTTTTTCCAAATTTTGTGGTAAATCTTTCTAGTTACAGGCTTTCTGGCCTGAACAAGAGTATCGATAACAGAATCTGAGAAACCTCGCTTCGATAAAATCAAGCGTTCAATCTCCAAGCAGTCAGCTGGAGTGAAACCAGATTCGGATGTTCGAACGGACCCTGAACAAGAAGGTCTCGTCTCAAAGGTAGCTTCCAAGGTGGAGCCGATGACATATTCACCAGATCTGCATACCAAGTCCTGCGTGGCCACGCAGGAGCTATCAAGATCACCGACGCCCTCTCCTGATTGATCCTGGCTACCAGCCTGGGGATGAGAGGAAACGGCGGGAACACATAAGCTAGTTTGAAGGTCCAAGGTGCTACTAGTGCATCCACTAGAGCCGCCTTGGGATCCCTGGATCTGGACCCGTAGCAAGGAACTTTGAAGTTCTGACGAGAGGCCATCAGATCCATGTCTGGAATGCCCCAAAGTTGAGTGACTTGGGCAAAGATTTCCGGATCGAGTTCCCACTCCCCCGGATGCAATGTCTGACGACTCAGAAAATCCGCTTCCCAATTTTCCACTCCCGGGATGTGGATAGCAGACAGGTGGCAGGAGTGAGACTCCGCCCATAGAATAATCTTGGTCACTTCTTCCATCGCTAGGGAACTCCTTGTTCCCCCCTGATGGTTGATGTACGCAACAGTCGTCATGTTGTCTGATTGAAACCGTATGAACTTGGTCCTCGCTAGCTGAGGCCAAGCCTTGAGAGCATTGAATATCGCTCTCAGCTCAGTTCCAGAATATTTATCGGTAGAAGAGATTCTTCCCGAGACCAAAGACCCTGAGCTTTCAGGGATCCCCAGACCGCGCCCCAGCCCATCAGACTGGCGTCGGTCGTGACAATGACCCACTCTGGTCTGTGGAATGTCATCCCTCGTGACAGGTTGTCCAGGGACAGCCACCAACGGAGTGAGTCTCTGGTCCTCTGATTTACTTGTATCTTTGGAGACAAGTCTGTATAGTCCCCATTCCACTGACTGAGCATGCACAGTTGTAATGGTCTTAGATGAATGCGCGCAAAAGGAACTATGTCCATTGTCGCTACCATCAACCCGATCACTTCCATGCACTGAGCTACGGAAGGAAGAGGAACGGAATGAAGTATTCGACAAGAGTCCAGAAGCTTTGTCTTTCTGGCCTCTGTTAGAAAAATCCTCATTTCTGAGGAGTCTATAATTGTTCCCAAGAAGGGAACCCTTGTTGACGGGGATAGAGAACTCTTTTCCACGTTCACTTTCCAGCCGTGCGATCTGAGAAAGGCCAGGACGATGTCCGTGTGAGCCTTTGCTCGAGGGAGGGACGACGCTTGAATCAGAATGTCGTCCAGGTAAGGTACAACTGCAATGCCCCTTGGTCTTAGCACAGCTAGAAGGGACCCTAGTACCTTTGTGAAAATCCTTGGAGCAGTGGCTAATCCGAAAGGAAGCGCCACGAACTGGTAATGTTTGTCCAGGAATGCAAACCTTAGGAACCGATGATGTTCCTTGTGGATAGGAATATGTAGATACGCATCCTTTAAATCCACCGTGGTCATGAATTGACCTTCCTGGATGGAAGGAAGGATAGTTCGAATGGTTTCCATCTTGAAAGATGGGACCTTGAGAAATTTGTTTAAGATCTTGAGATCTAGGATTGGTCTGAACGTTCCCTCTTTTTTGGGAACTATGAACAGATTGGAGTAGAACCCCATCCCTTGTTCTCTCAATGGAACAGGATGAATCACTCCCATTTTTAACAGGTCTTCTACACAATGTAAGAACGCCTGTCTTTTTATGTGGTCTGAAGACAACTGAGACCTGTGGAACCTTCCCCTTGGGGGAAGTCCCTTGAATTCCAGAAGATAACCCTGGGAGACTATTTCTAGCGCCCAAGGATCCAGAACATCTCTTGCCCAAGCCTGAGCGAAGAGAGAGAGTCTGCCCCCCACCAGATCCGGTCCCGGATCGGGGGCCGATATTTCATGCTGTCTTGGTAGCAGTGGCAGGTTTCTTTGCCTGCTTTCCCTTGTTCCAGCCTTGCATTGGTCTCCAAGCTGGCTTGGCCTGAGAAGTATTACCCTCTTGCTTAGAGGACGTAGCACCTTGGGCTGGTCCGTTTTTACGAAAGGGACGAAAATTAGGTCTATTTTTTGCCTTGAAAGGCCGATCCTGAGGAAGGGCATGGCCCTTACCCCCAGTGATATCAGAGATAATCTCTTTCAAGTCAGGACCAAACAGCGTTTTCCCCTTGAAAGGAATGTTTAGTAGCTTGTTCTTGGAAGACGCATCAGCCGACCAAGATTTCAACCAAAGCGCTCTGCGCGCCACAATAGCAAACCCAGAATTCTTAGCCGCTAACTTAGCCAATTGCAAAGAGGCGTCTAGAGTGAAAGAATTAGCCAATTTGAGAGCATTGACTCTGTCCATAATCTCCTCATAAGGAGGAGAGTCACTATCGAGCACCTTAATCAGTTCATCAAACCAGAAATATGCGGCTGTAGTGACAGGGACAATGCATGAAATGGGTTGTAGAAGGTAACCCTGCTGAACAAACATCTTTTTAAGCAAACCTTCTAATTTTTTATCCATAGGATCTTTGAAAGCACAACTATCCTCTATGGGAATAGTGGTGCGTTTGTTTAAAGTAGAAACCGCTCCCTCGACCTTGGGGACTGACTGCCATAAGTCCTTTCTGGGGTCGACCATAGGAAACAATTTTTTAAATATGGGGGGAGGGACGAAAGGAATACCGGGCCTTTCCCATTCTTTATTAACAATGTCCGCCACCCGCTTGGGTATAGGAAAAGCTTCTGGGAGCCCCGGCACCTCTAGGAACTTGTCCATTTTACATAGTTTCTCTGGGATGACCAAATTTTCACAATCATCCAGAGTGGATAATACCTCCTTAAGCAAAATGCGGAGATGTTCCAATTTAAATTTAAAAGTAATCACATCAGATTCAGCCTGCTGAGAAATGTTCCCTAAATCAGTAATTTCTCCCTCAGACAAAACCTCCCTGGCTCCCTCAGATTGGGTTAGGGGCCCTTCAGAGATATTAATATCAGCGTCGTCATGCTCTTCAGTAACTAAAACAGAGCATCCACGCTTACGCTGACAAGGGTTCATTTTGGCTAAAATGTTTTTGACAGAATTATCCATTACAGCCGTTAATTGTTGCATAGTAAGGAGTATTGGCGCGCTAGATGTACTAGGGGCCTCCTGAGTGGGCAAGACTCGTGTAGACGAAGGAGGGAATGATGCAGTACCATGCTTACTCCCCTCACTTGAGGAATCATCTTGGGCATCATTGTCATTATCACATAAATCACATTTATTTAAATGAATAGGAATTCTGGCTTCCCCACATTCAGAACACAGTCTATCTGGTAGTTCAGACATGTTAAACAGGCATAAACTTGATAAGAAAGTACAAAAAACGTTTTGAAATAAAACCGTTACTGTCACTTTAAATTTTAAACTGAACACACTTTATTACTGCAATTGCGAAAAAACATGAAGGAATTGTTCAAAATTCACCAAACTTTCACCACAGTGTCTTAAAGCCTTGAAAATATTGCACACCAATTTTGGAAGCTTTAACCCTTAAAATAACGGAACCGGAGCCGTTTTAAGCTTTAACCCCTTTACAGTCCCTGGTATCTGCTTTGCTGAGACCCAACCAAACCCAAGGGGAATACGATACCAAATGATGCCTTCAGAAGTCTTTTATCAGTATCAGAGCTCCTCTCACATGCGACTGCATGCCATGCCTCTCAAAAACAAGTGCGCAACACCGGCGCGAAAATGAGACTCTGCCTATGCTTTGGGAAAGCCCCTAAAGAATAAGGTGTCTAAAACAGTGCCTGCCGATATAATTATATCAAAATACCCAGAATAAATGATTCCTCAAGGCTAAATAAGTGTTAATATCAATCGATTTAGCCCAAAAAATGTCTACAGTCTAAATAAGCCCTTGTGAAGCCCTTATTTACAATCGTAATAAACATGGCTTACCGGATCCCATAGGGAAAATGACAGCTTCCAGCATTACATCGTCTTGTTAGAATGTGTCATACCTCAAGCAGCAAAGGACTGCAAACTGTTCCCCCAACTGAAGTTAATGCTCTCAACAGTCCTGTGTGGAACAGCCATGGATTTTAGTTACGGTTGCTAAAATCATTTTCCTCATACAAACAGAATTCTTCATCTCTTTTCTGTTTCTGAGTAAATAGTACGTACCAGCACTATTTGAAAATAACAAACTCTTGATTGAATAATGAAAAACTACAGTTAAACACTAAAAAACTCTAAGCCATCTCCGTGGAGATGTTGCCTGTACAACGGCAAAGAGAATGACTGGGGTAGGCGGAGCCTAGGAGGGATCATGTGACCAGCTTTGCTGGGCTCTTTGCCATTTCCTGTTGGGGAAGAGAATATCCCACAAGTAAGGATGACGCCGTGGACCGGACACACCTATGTTGGAGAAAACTTACTTCACCACCTCCATGGGAGGCAAAGTTTGTAAAACTGAATTGTGGGTGTGGTGAGGGGTGTATTTATAGGCATTTTAAGGTTTGGGAAACGTTGCCCCTCCTGGTAGGAATGTATATCCCATACGTCACTAGCTCATGGACTCTTGCTAATTACATGAAAGAAATAAATGTGTTATGTCCTGACTTACTTTTTCTGCAATGGCTATTACCCTGTACTACACTGGAGTTCAGGAAGGGGGAGGAAATTGACACACGTACATACAGATACATACATAGATATGCGCGCACACACACACACACAGATACATATGCACACACACACAGAGATACATATGCACACACACACAGATACATATGCACACACACAAAGATACATACATATATACACACACAGAGAAATGCATACACATACAAAGATACATATGCACACACACATACACAGAGATACATACACAAATACATACACAAAAACACACAAACACAGATACATACACACACACAAATACACACATTAAAGAACAAAAGCAAAAGAATCTGGCGCCTAAGTATTTTGGTTAACTCCCAGACTCCTAGAATAAATTTGTTAAGCCCTGACTTACCTTTTCTGCAATGTGCTCTTACCCTGTACCGCACTGGAGTTCAGGAAGGGGAAGGAAATTGAAGAGAGAGGAATATAGTAAATATTTACATTGAGAGAGAATGGAACAATGACACATGCAGGCAGAAATTAAAAGTGAAGGCAAAAAATGTTTCTGTAGAAAAGTACATTTTTTGCGATGAGATAGCACATTGCAGTATGTTCTACCTTGGGGCTCCGAATCTTCTGACACTTCTCTGCCTACCTCCTGTGACAAAAAGCAAAGAATGACTGAGATATGAAGGAAGTGGAGGGAGTATTTAAGCCTATGGCTGAGATGTCTTTACCTCCTCCTGGTGGCCAGGTTCAGTATTTCCCAACAGTAAGGAATGATGCCGTGGACTCTCCTCATATTAAGAAAGAAATATAAATTCATTTGTAAAAAGATGTTCATGATTTTAGTGGTAATCTCCTTTAAAGGGACATTAAACACAAAACATTTTATAAGCATAGTAGAGGATATTCCCTGCCTACCTTTAGTCATGGGTGCTGCCATGTTAAATTCTAGCTTTCATTGCATTCTAGTGCTGACCTGTTTGCACATGTACAGCAACTCTCCTTTAGATACCTGCAGTGTAACCTAGGTTTCAAAACGGAGACTACATCATAATCATCCTTTCTATGTGCAAATGTTTGATTGTTGGTGTCATGGATACAAGGCTGCAAAGGCTACCTCCTCCCATATTGTGAAATATTGTGTCCCCACCAGCTTCCTTTTTAATTTTTAACCTGATTGCACATTGTAACAGAAAGAGCTGATCTCTGCCGCTTGGTCCCTTCCTAACTGGCCCGGGCTTATAGAACTACTCGCCGGCTGGGCTTGCTAGATGCCCCCGCTGAACTTTAACGTAGGTCTTTCTAGAGGCCCTTGGCCGCAGAGCTCCGTTAGGCCTTTGGTGGACAGTGGTTGGGATGAGTGCTGAGGGGGAGCTCACTCGGGAACCGGGGATTTTGGACACACCACCCCACCTTAGTCTGTTCCTGGGTACTTTTGCCAGGCTGCCACTCCGGTCCCCAATAACAGATCATGTCACTTTTTGGACTGTGACATCTGGGGACCAGTAGCTCTCTAACAACACCCTGGAGTGGGCACCGCTCCCCCGGGATCACCCCGAAACTGCAACCTAGATACTGCGGTGGTCTCTATGTGACTATGGCTCCAATGGAGGCGCCAGCCTGTCTGGAGGGGCGGGAATGGCGCGATCAGATAAGGCTTTTATCAAGATGAGAATGTGTATATAAGCTGTGTGGGTTTCCCAATAAAGTGTTTCACCTTAATAGGGTTATTGTCTGGTTATTAGGGTGGGCAACTTACTATAATCACTTCTCCGCTGTACAGCTACAAGTTCCAGGTACAGGAAGGACCCTTTTGGCGGAGCAACCTAGCCAGGGTAGCCGGAGTCCGTCACAGTTGGAATAAACAACAACATGTGAAATTTAAATCCAAAAGTAGAAGTTTGCCCCAAGTTTTCCACTTAAAACGGCTATTAAACTAAAAATATGAAATTAAGATTTTAACAATAAGAAATTAATTACATTTTATATACATCAACATTAATACTAAGAGGAAGCACATATTTGTGCACAACTCAACCCTAGGGATAGATTATGTATTGATAACAACTATACCAGCAATTGCATTGTTTGAAATCGAAAACCTTAACACCATGAACACAGAATATAGCTATCTAATTTTATATATTTTAAAAAAAAATTGTGAAAAACAAACACATGTAATACATTTTACAATACCCCTGTCAGCCTAGACAAAGCAAATACATTAATTGTAATTACCAGAAAACTGAGCACTGCAAACGTCTCCTGCAGTCGGGAAAAAAGTTGAAACAGCAGGCATTTTCTTGTAATGCTCATTCATTGATTCCAGGAGCTTTGTAAGCTGGTCTAAAAAGGAATTGCATAGTTTATTAATATTTCAGTTAAAGTTTACTTTGCTGTAGTGACACCCATCACAGTTCATAAATCAATAATTAAACGGTAACCATCATAATAAACGGTTAAAACATTAGGAATGATAAATAAGCCGCAATAAAGAAGCATTTCCCTTCTATTCTATCATTACTACAAACATTTTTTAATTTTTATGAAACTTATAAAGCGGAGGTTCATTTTATAAAAACATACATAAAATAACAAAAAAAAAATAAAAAATGAGTAAAAAAAAGTATAGTGTATTCCAGTGCAACATAATTTACGGTTTAACTCTACAAATATTAGTGTGCTTACAAATCTGCTATAGTTGGATACATAAACTTCAAGATAAATTCATTATTAGTGCAGCTGTTTCAGTTATTTAAACTACTCAATTGTAGTTTAACATAACAGGAGAATCTGGATTTTGACTGAGTAAACGTGCAAAATCCTACAAGAAAAAGGATTTTTCACAGAACCTTTCTGATGCAAAAAAAACAAGCAACTAGTGCAAAACAAAAACATGTCACTAACTGATTAACCCTTTGATGACAGAGTTAATTTGTCTACATCAGAACAACGTCATTGAGATTTCAATGATGGGATCAGGTCAGGGGGGGCGAGGCATAGCCTCCAGAACATGATCCCATTCTGGAAGCGCAGTTGGCTTTAGGACAGCCAAATGGCTAGGACGTTCTATTCCGTCCTAACGGCGCTAAAGCCCAGCGCGGTTAGGAAGGAATAGAACGTCCTAATGGCATTAAAAGGTTAAATACTTAAGACTGCTTAAAAGTGTTTTAATGCAGGTGCTAACACTTTAATAATAAATTAAGATGTACAAAGTTAACCCTTTCATAAAAAAACATAATTTATGTAAGAACTTACCTGATAAATTCATTTCTTTCATATTAGCAAGAGTCCATGAGCTAGTGACGTATGGGATATACATTCCTACCAGGAGGGGCAAAGTTTCCCAAACCTCAAAATGCCTATAAATACACCCCTCACCACACCCACAATTCAGTTTAACGAATAGCCAAGAAGTGGGGTGATAAAAAAGTGCGAAAGCATATAAAATAAGGAATTGGAATAATTGTTCTTTATACAAAATCATAACCACCACAAAAAAAGGGCGGGCCTCATGGACTCTTGCTAATATGAAAGAAATGAATTTATCAGGTAAGTTCTTACATAAATTATGTTTTCTTTCATGTAATTAGCAAGAGTCCATGAGCTAGTGACGTATGGGATAATGACTACCCAAGAAGTGGATCTTTCCACACAAGAGTCACTAGAGAGGGAGGGATAAAATAAAGACAGCCAATTCCTGCTGAAAATAATCCACACCCAAAATAAAGTTTAACGAAAAACATAAGCAGAAGATTCAAACTGAAACCGCTGCCTGAAGTACTTTTCTACCAAAAACTGCTTCAGAAGAAGAAAATACATCAAAATGGTAGAATTTAGTAAAAGTATGCAAAGAGGACCAAGTTGCTGCTTTGCAGATCTGGTCAACCGAAGCTTCATTCCTAAACGCCCAGGAAGTAGAAACTGACCTAGTAGAATGAGCTGTAATTCTCTGAGGCGGAGTTTTACCCGACTCAACATAGGCAAGATGAATTAAAGATTTCAACCAAGATGCCAAAGAAATGGCAGAAGCTTTCTGGCCTTTTCTAGAACCGGAAAAGATAACAAATAGACTAGAAGTCTTACGAAAAGATTTCGTAGCTTCAACATAATATTTCAAAGCTCTAACAACATCCAAAGAATGCAACGATTTCTCCTTAGAATTCTTAGGATTAGGACATAATGAAGGAACCACAATTTCTCTACTAATGTTGTTGGAATTCACAACTTTAGGTAAAAATTCAAAAGAAGTTCGCAACACAGCCTTATCCTGATGAAAAATCAGAAAAGGAGACTCACAAGAAAGAGCAGATAATTCAGAAACTCTTCTGGCAGAAGAGATGGCCAAAAGGAACAAAACTTTCCAAGAAAGAAATTTAATGTCCAATGAATGCATAGGTTCAAACGGATGAGCTTGAAGAGCTCCCAGAACCAAATTCAAACTCCAAGGAGGAGAAATTGACTTAATGACAGGTTTTATACGAACCAAAGCTTGTACAAAACAATGAATATCAGGAAGAATAGCAATCTTTCTGTGAAAAAGAACAGAAAGAGCAGAGATTTGTCCTTTCAAAGAATTTGCGGACAAACCCTTATCTAAACCATCCTGAAGGAACTGTAAAATTCTCGGTATTCTAAAAGAATGCCAGGAAAAATGATGAGAAAGACACCAAGAAATATAAGTCTTCCAGACTCTATAATATATCTCTCGAGATACAGATTTACGAGCCTATAACATAGTATTAATCACAGAGTCAGAGAAACCTCTTTGACCAAGAATCAAGCGTTCAATCTCCATACCATTAAATTTAAGGATTTCAGATCCTGATGGAAAAAAGGACCTTGTGACAGAAGGTCTGGTCTTAACGGAAGAGTCCACGGTTGGCAAGAGGCCATCCGGACAAGATCCGCATACCAAAACCTGTGAGGCCATGCCGGAGCTACCAGCAGAACAAACGAGCATTCCTTCAGAATCTTGGAGATTACTCTTGGAAGAAGAACTAGAGGCGGAAAGATATAGGCAGGATGATACTTCCAAGGAAGTGATAATGCATCCACTGCCTCCGCCTGAGGATCCCGGGATCTGGACAGATACCTGGGAAGTTTCTTGTTTAGATGGGACGCCATCAGATCTATTTCTGGAAGTTTCCATATTTGAACAATCTGAAGAAATACATCTGGGTGAAGAGACCATTCGCCCGGATGCAACGTTTGGCGACTGAGATAATCCGCTTCCCAATTGTCTATACCTGGGATATGAACCGCAGAGATTAGACAGGAGCTGGATTCCGCCCAAACCAAAATTCGAGATACTTCTTTCATAGCCAGAGGACTGTGAGTCCCTCCTTGATGATTGATGTATGCCACAGTTGTGACATTGTCTGTCTGAAAACAAATGAACGATTCTCTCTTCAGAAGAGGCCAAAACTGAAGAGCTCTGAAAATTGCACGGAGTTCCAAAATATTGATCGGTAATCTCACCTCCTGAGATTCCCAAACTCCTTGTGCCGTCAGAGATCCCCACACAGCTCCCCAACCTGTGAGACTTGCATCTGTTGAAATTACAGTCCAGGTCGGAAGCACAAAAGAAGCCCCCTGAATTAAACGATGGTGATCTGTCCACCATGTTAGAGAGTGTCGAACAATCGGTTTTAAAGATATTAATTGAGATATCTTCGTGTAATCCTTGCACCATTGCTTCAGCATACAGAGCTGAAGAGGTCGCATGTGAAAACGAGCAAAGGGGATCGCGTCCGATGCAGCAGTCATAAGACCTAGAATTTCCATGCATAAGGCTACCGAAGGGAATGATTGTGACTGAAGGTTTCGACAAGCTGTAATCAACTTTAGACGTCTCTTGTCTGTTAAAGACAGAGTCATGGACACTGAATCCATCTGGAAACCCAGAAAGGTTACCCTTGTCTGAGGAATCAAAGAACTTTTTGGTAAATTGATCCTCCAACCATGATCTTGAAGAAACAACACAAGTCGATTCGTATGAGATTCTGCTAAATGTAAAGACTGAGCAAGTACCAAGATATCGTCCAAATAAGGAAATACCACAATACCCTGTTCTCTGATTACAGACAGCAGGGCACCAAGAACCTTTGTAAAAATTCTTGGAGCTGTAGCTAGGCCAAACGGCAGAGCCACAAACTGGTAATGCTTGTCCAGAAACGAGAATCTCAGGAACTGATAATGATCTGGATGAATCGGAATATGCAGATATGCATCCTGTAAATCTATTGTGGACATATAATTCCCTTGCTGAACAAAAGGTAAGATAGTCCTTACAGTTACCATCTTGAACGTTGGTATCCTTACATAACGATTCAATATTTTTAGATCCAGAACTGGTCTGAAAGAATTCTCCTTCTTTGGTACAATGAAGAGATTTGAATAAAACCCCATCCCCTGTTCCGGAACTGGAACTGGCATAATTACTCCAGTCAACTCTAGATCTGAAACACATTTCAGAAATGCTTGAGCTTTTACTGGATTTACTGGGACACGGGAAAGAAAAAATCTCTTTGCAGGAGGTCTCAACTTGAAACCAATTCTGTACCCTTCTGAAACAATGCTCTGAATCCAAAGATTGTGAACAGAATTGATCCAAATTTCCTTGAAAAAACGTAACCTGCCCCCTACCAGCTGAGCTGGAATGAGGGCCGCACCTTCATGTGGACTTAGAAGCAGGCTTTGCCTTTCTAGCTGGCTTGGATTTATTCCAGACTGGAGATGGTCTCCAAACTGAAACTGCTCCTGAGGATGAAGGATCAGGCTTTTGTTCTTTGTTGAAACGAAAGGAACGAAAAACATAATTTATGTAAGAACTTACCTGATAAATTCATTTCTTTCATATTAACAAGAGTCCATGAGCTAGTGACGTATGGGATATACATTCCTACCAGGAGGGGCAAAGTTTCCCAAACCTTAAAATGCCTATAAATACACCCCTCACCACACCCACAAATCAGTTTAACGAATAGCCAAGAAGTGGGGTGATAAGAAAAAAAGTGCGAAGCATATAAAATAAGGAATTGGAATAATTGTGCTTTATACAAAAAAATCATAACCACCACAAAAAAGGGTGGGCCTCATGGACTCTTGTTAATATGAAAGAAATGAATTTATCAGGTAAGTTCTTACATAAATTACGTTTTCTTTCATGTAATTAACAAGAGTCCATGAGCTAGTGACGTATGGGATAATGACTACCCAAGATGTGGATCTTTCCACACAAGAGTCACTAGAGAGGGAGGGATAAAATAAAGACAGCCAATTCCTGCTGAAAATAATCCACACCCAAAATAAAGTTTAACAAAAAACATAAGCAGAAGATTCAAACTGAAACCGCTGCCTGAAGAACTTTTCTACCAAAAACTGCTTCAGAAGAAGAAAATACATCAAAATGGTAGAATTTAGTAAAAGTATGCAAAGAGGACCAAGTTGCTGCTTTGCAGATCTGGTCAACCGAAGCTTCATTCCTAAACGCCCAGGAAGTAGAAACTGACCTAGTAGAATGAGCTGTAATTCTTTGAGGCGGAATTTTACCCGACTCAACATAGGCAAGATGAATTAAAGATTTCAACCAAGATGCCAAAGAAATGGCAGAAGCTTTCTGGCCTTTCCTAGAACCGGAAAAGATAACAAATAGACTAGAAGTCTTACGGAAAGATTTCGTAGCTTCAACATAATATTTCAAAGCTCTAACAACATCCAAAGAATGCAATGATTTCTCCTTAGAATTCTTAGGATTAGGACATAATGAAGGAACCACAATTTCTCTACTAATGTTGTTGGAATTCACAACTTTAGGTAAAAATTCAAAAGAAGTTCGCAACACCGCCTTATCCTGATGAAAAATCAGAAAAGGAGACTCACACGAAAGAGCAGATAATTCAGAAACTCTTCTAGCAGAAGAGATGGCCAAAAGGAACAAAACTTTCCAAGAAAGTAATTTAATGTCCAATGAATGCATAGGTTCAAACGGAGGAGCTTGAAGAGCTCCCAAAACCAAATTCAAACTCCATGGAGGAGAAATTGACTTAATGACAGGTTTTATACGAACCAAAGCTTGTACAAAACAATGAATATCAGGAAGAATAGCAATCTTTCTGTGAAAAAGAACAAAAAGAGCGGAGATTTGTCCTTTCAAAGAACTCGCGGACAAACCCTTATCTAAACCATCCTGAAGAAACTGTAAAATTCTCGGTATTCTAAAAGAATGCCAAGAAAAATGATGAGAAAGACACCAAGAAATATAAGTCTTCCAGACTCTATAATATATCTCTCGAGATACAGATTTACGAGCCTGTAACATAGTATTAATCACGGAGTCAGAGAAACCTCTATGACCAAGAATCAAGCGTTCAATCTCCATACCTTTAAATTTAAGGATTTCAGATCCGGATCGAAAAAAAGGACCTTGAGACAGAAGGTCTGGTCTTAACGGAAGAGTCCATGGTTGGCAAGATGCCATCCGGACAAGATCCGCATACCAAAACCTGTGAGGCCATGCCGGAGCTATTAGCAGAACAAACGAGCATTCCCTCAGAATCTTGGAGATTACTCTTGGAAGAAGAACTAGAGGCGGAAAGATATAGGCAGGATGATACTTCCAAGGAAGTGATAATGCATCCACTGCCTCCGCCTGAGGATCCCGGGATCTGGACAGATACCTGGGAAGTTTCTTGTTTAGATGAGAGGCCATCAGATCTATCTCTGGGAGCCCCCACATTTGAACAATCTGAAGAAATACCTCTGGGTGAAGAGACCATTCGCCCGGATGCAACGTTTGGCGACTGAGATAATCCGCTTCCCAATTGTCTACACCTGGGATATGAACCGCAGAGATTAGACAGGAGCTGGATTCCGCCCAAACCAAAATTCGAGATACTTCTTTCATAGCCAGAGGACTGTGAGTCCCTCCTTGATGATTGATGTATGCCACAGTTGTGACATTGTCTGTCTGAAAACAAATGAACGATTCTCTCTTCAGAAGAGGCCAAAACTGAAGAGCTCTGAAAACTGCACGGAGTTCCAAGATATTGATCGGTAATCTCACCTCCTGAGATTCCCAAACTCCTTGTGCCGTCAGAGATCCCCACACAGCTCCCCAACCTGTGAGACTTGCATCTGTTGAAATTACAGTCCAGGTCGGAAGAACAAAAGAAGCCCCCTGAATTAAACGATGGTGATCTGTCCACCACGTCAGAGAGTGCCGAACAATCGGTTTTAAAGATATTAATTGATATATCTTCGTGTAATCCCTGCACCATTGGTTCAGCATACAGAGCTGAAGAGGTCGCATGTGAAAACGAGCAAAGGGGATCGCGTCCGATGCAGCAGTCATAAGACCTAGAATTTCCATGCATAAGGCTACCGAAGGGAATGATTGAGACTGAAGGTTTCGACAGGCTGTAATCAATTTTAGACGTCTCTTGTCTGTTAAAGACAAAGTCATGGACACTGAATCTATCTGGAAACCCAGAAAGGTTACCCTTGTTTGAGGAATCAAAGAACTTTTTGGTAAATTGATCCTCCAACCATGATCTTGAAGAAACAACACAAGTCGATTCGTATGAGACTCTGCTAAATGTAAAGACGGAGCAAGTACCAAGATATCGTCCAAATAAGGAAATACCACAATACCCTGTTCTCTGATTACAGACAGAAGGGCACCGAGAATCTTTGTGAAAATTCTTGGAGCTGTAGCAAGGCCAAACGGTAGAGCCACAAATTGGTAATGCTTGTCTAGAAAAGAGAATCTCAGGAACTGATAATGATCTGGATGAATCGGAATATGCAGATATGCATCCTGTAAATCTATTGTGGACATATAATTCCCTTGCTGAACAAAAGGCAATATAGTCCTTACAGTTACCATCTTGAACGTTGGTATCCTTACATAACGATTCAATAATTTTAGATCCAGAACTGGTCTGAAGGAATTCTCCTTCTTTGGTACAATGAAGAGATTTGAATAAAACCCCATCCCCTGTTCCGGAACTGGAACTGGCATAATTACTCCAGCCAACTCTAGATCTGAAACACAATTCAGAAATGCTTGAGCTTTCACTGGATTTACTGGGACATGGGAAAGAAAAAATCTCTTTGCAGGAGGTCTCATCTTGAAACCAATTCTGTACCCTTCTGAAACAATGTTCTGAATCCAAAGATTGTGAACAGAACTGATCCAAATTTCTTTGAAAAAACGTAACCTGCCCCCTACCAGCTGAACTGGAATGAGGGCCGTACCTTCATGTGAACTTAGAAGCAGGCTTTGCCTTTCTAGCAGGCTTGGATTTATTCCAGACTGGGGATGGTTTCCAAACTGAAACTGCTCCTGAGGACGAAGGATCAGGCTTTTGTTCTTTGTTGAAACGAAAGGAACGAAAACGATTGTTAGCCCTGTTTTTACCTTTAGACTTTTTATCCTGTGGTAAAAAAGTTCCTTTCCCACCAGTAACAGTTGAAATAATAGAATCCAACTGAGAACCAAATAATTTGTTTCCCTGGAAAGAAATGGAAAGTAGAGTTGATTTAGAAGCCATATCAGCATTCCAAGTCTTAAGCCATAAAGCTCTTCTGGCTAAGATAGCCAGAGACATAAATCTAACATCAACTCTAATAATATCAAAAATGGCATCACAGATGAAATTATTAGCATGCTGGAGAAGAATAATAATATCATGAGAATCACGATTTGTTACTTGTTGCGCTAGAGTTTCCAACCAAAAAGTTGAAGCTGCAGCAACATCAGCCAATGATATAGCAGGTCTAAGAAGATTACCTGAACATAGATAAGCTTTTCTTAGAAAAGATTCAATTTTTCTATCTAAAGGATCCTTAAACGAGGTACCATCTGATGTAGGAATGGTAGTACGTTTAGCAAGGGTAGAAATAGCCCCATCAACTTTAGGGATTTTGTCCCAAAATTCTAATCTGTCAGGCGGAACAGGATATAATTGCTTAAAACGTTTAGAAGGAGTAAATGAATTACCCAATCTATCCCATTCCTTAGCAATTACTGCAGAAATAGCATTAGGAACAGGAAAGACTTCTGGAATAACCGCAGGAGCTTTAAAAACCTTATCCAAACGAATAGAATTAGTATCAAGAGGACTAGAATCCTCTATTTCTAAAGCAATTAGTACTTCTTTAAGTAAAGAGCGAATAAATTCCATCTTAAATAAATATGAAGATTTATCAGCATCAATCTCTGATACAGAATCCTCTGAACCAGAAGAGTCCAAAGAATCAGAATGATGGTGTTCATTTAAAAATTCATCTGTAGAGAGAGAAGATTTAAAAGACTTTTTACGTTTACTAGAAGGAGAAATAACAGACAAAGCCTTCTTTATGGATTCAGAAACAAAATCTCTTATGTTATCAGGAACATTCTGCACCTTAGATGTTGAGGGAACTGCAACAGGCAATGGTACATCACTAAAGGAAATATTATCTGCATTAACAAGTTTGTCATGACATTTAATACAAACAACAGCTGGAGGAATAGCTACCAAAAGTTTACAGCAGATACACTTAGCTTTGGTAGATCCAGCAGGCAGAGGTTTTCCTGTAGTATCTTCTGGCTCAGATGCAACGTGAGACATCTTGCAATATGTAAGAGAAAAAACAACATATAAAGCAAAATAGATCAAATTCCTTATAAGACAGTTTCAGGAATGGGAAAAAAATGCCAAACATCAAGCTTCTAGCAACCAGAAGCAAATGAAAAATGAGACTGAAATAATGTGGAGAAAAAAGCGACGCCCATATTTTGTGGCGCCAAATAAGACGCCCACATTATTTGGCGCCTAAATGCTTTTGGCGCCAAAAATGACGCCACATCCGGAACGCCGACATTTTTGGCGCAAAATAACGTCAAAAAAATGACGCAACTTCCGGCGACACGTATGACGCCGGAAACGGAAATTAATTTTTGCGCCAAAAAAGTCCGCGCCAAGAATGACGCAATAAAATGAAGCATTTTCAGCCCCCGCGAGCCTAACAGCCCACAGGGAAAAAAGTCAAATTTTTGAGGTAAGAAAAATATGATAATTAAAGCATAATCCCAAATATGAAACTGACTGTCTGGAAATAAGGAAAGTTGAACATTCTGAGTCAAGGCAAATAAATGTTTGAATACATATATTTAGAACTTTATAAATAAAGTGCCCAACCATAGCTTAGAGTGTCACAGAAAATAAGACTTACTTACCCCAGGACACTCATCTACATGTTTGTAGAAAGCCAAACCAGTACTGAAACGAGAATCAGTAGAGGAAATGGTAAATATAAGAGTATATCGTCGATCTGAAAAGGGAGGTAAGAGATGAATCTCTACGACCGATAACAGAGAACCTTATGAAATAGACCCCGTAGAAGGAGATCACTGCATTCAATAGGCAATACTCTCCTCACATCCCTCTGACATTCACTGCACGCTGAGAGGAAAACCGGGCTCCAACTTGCTGCGGAGCGCATATCAACGTAGAATCTAGCACAAACTTACTTCACCACCTCCCTTGGAGGCAAAGTTTGTAAAACTGATTTGTGGGTGTGGTGAGGGGTGTATTTATAGGCATTTTAAGGTTTGGGAAACTTTGCCCCTCCTGGTAGGAATGTATATCCCATACGTCACTAGCTCATGGACTCTTGTTAATTACATGAAAGAAACGATTATTAGCCCTGTTTTTACCTTTAGATTTTTATCCTGTGGTAAAAAAGTTCCTTTCCCACCAGTAACAGTTGAAATAATGGAATCCAACTGAGAACCAAATAATTTGTTACCCTGGAAAGAAATGGAAAGTAAAGTTGATTTAGAAGCCATATCAGCATTCCAAGTTTTAAGCCATAAAGCTCTTCTAGCTAAAATAGCTAGAGACATAAACCTGACATCAACTCTGATAATATCAAAAATGGCATCACAGATAAAATTATTAGCATGTTGAAGAAGAAGAATAATATCATGAGAATCACGATGTGTTACTTGTTGCGCTAAAGTTTCCAACCAAAAAGTTGAAGCTGCAGCAACATCAGCCAAAGATATAGCAGGTCTAAGAAGATTACCTGAACACAGATAAGCTTTTCTTAGAAAGGACTCAATTTTCCTATCTAGAGGATCCTTAAACGAAGTACCATCTGACGTAGGAATAGTAGTACGTTTAGCAAGGGTAGAAATAGCCCCATCAACTTTAGGGATCTTGTCCCAAAATTCTAATCTGTCAGACGGCACAGGATATAATTGCTTAAAACGTTTAGAAGGAGTAAATGAATTACCCAAATTATCCCATTCTTTGGAAATTACTGCAGAAATAGCATCAGGGACAGGAAAAACTTCTGGAATAACTACAGGAGTTTTAAAAACCTTATTTAAACGTTTAGATTTAGTATCAAGAGGACCAGAATCCTCTATTTCTAATGCAATTAAGACTTCTTTAAGTAAAGAACGAATAAAATCCATTTTAAATAAATATGAAGATTTATCAGCATCAACCTCTGAGACAGAATCCTCTGAACCAGAGGAATCATCAGAATCAGAATGATGATGTTCAGTTAAAAATTCATCTGTAGGGAGAGAAGTTTTAAAAGATTTTTTACGTTTACTAGAAGGAGAAATAACAGACATAGCCTTCTTTATGGATTCAGAAACAAAATCTCTTATATTATCAGGAACATTCTGCACCTTAGATGTTGAAGGAACTGCAACAGGCAATGGTACTTTACTAAAGGAAATATTATCTGCTTTAACAAGTTTGTCATGACAATCAATACAAACAACAGCTGGAGGAATAGCTACCAAAAGTTTACAGCAGATACACTTAGCTTTGGTAGATCCAGCACTAGACAGCGATTTTCCTGTAGTATCTTCTGACTCAGATGCAACGTGAGACATCTTGCAATATGTAAGAGAAAAAACATATATATAAAGCAAAATTGATCAAATTCCTTAAATGACAGTTTCAGGAATGGGAAAAAATGCCAAAGAACAAGCTTCTAGCAACCAGAAGCAATAAAAAATGAGACTTAAATAATGTGGAGACAAAAGTGACGCCCATATTTTTTCGCGCCAAATAAGACGCCCACATTATTTGGCGCCTAAATGCTTTTTGGCGCCAAAAATGACGCCACATCCGGAACGCCGACATTTTTGGCGCAAAATAACGTCAAAAAATTACGCAACTTCCGGCGACACGTATGACGCCGGAAACGGAAATAGAATTTTTGCGCCAAAAAAGTCCGCGCCAAAAATGACGCAATAAAATGAAGCATTTTCAGCCCCCGCGAGCCTAACAGCCCACAGGGAAAAAGTCAAATTTTAAGGTAAGAAAAAATGTTAAATTAAAATGCATTATCCCAAATATGAAACTGACTGTCTGAAAATAAGGAAAGTTGAACATTCTGAGTCAAGGCAAATAAATGTTTGAATACATATATTTAGAACTTTATAAACAAAGTGCCCAACCATAGCTAGGAGTGTCACAGAAAATAAGACTTACTTACCCCAGGACACTCATCTACATATAGTAGATAGCCAAACCAGTACTGAAACGAGAATCAGTAGAGGTAATGGTATATATAAGAGTATATCGTCGATCTGAAAAGGGAGGTAAGAGATGAATCTCTACGACCGATAACAGAGAACCTATGAAATAGACCCCGTAGAAGGAGATCACTGCATTCAAATAGGCAATACTCTCCTCACATCCCTCTGACATTCACTGCACGCTGAGAGGAAAACCGGGCTCCAACTTGCTGCGGAGCGCATATCAACGTAGAATCTAGCACAAACTTACTTCACCACCTCCATCGGAGGCAAAGTTTGTAAAACTGAATTGTGGGTGTGGTGAGGGGTGTATTTATAGGCATTTTGAGGTTTGGGAAACTTTGCCCCTCCTGGTAGGAATGTATATCCCATACGTCACTAGCTCATGGACTCTTGCTAATTACATGAAAGAAATTATAATTTTATCATTTACTTTATTATGAATCCAAGCAATTAGTGTAAATATACAGATGATCATTCATGTTTTATTCATGTTTGAAATACTTAAAATAGAGAGATTTGATCAAATTTCTTAACAACTAAAACTAGGAATAATGTTTGCATTAAATTCGATATGAGCTAAGCCTGCACGAAAATAAACATTTTTTTATATAAACTATGTGGCCAAAAGTATGTGGACACCAGACCATCGTACCTAAATAAGACTATTGGACACCCTAATCCAAATCCATGGTCATTAAAAGGGACACGAACAACCAATTTTTTCTTTCATTATTTAGGTAGAGCATATTTTAAACAACTTTCCAGTTTACTTATATTATCAAACTTGCGTCATTCTCTTGGCATCATTTGTTGAAGGAGGAGCTATGCACTACTGTTTCTAATTGAACACGAGGTGAGCTAATGACAATCAGTGTGTGTGTGTGTATGTATATATGTATATATGTATATATATATATATATATATA